>NW_021703765.1:37646297-37781592 GCF_005190385.1 Monodon monoceros
TATATATATATATATATATATATATATATATATATATATATATATAGTAGTTTGCCTCTGCTAAGCCAAACTCCCAATCCATCCCTCACCTCCTGGCAATCACAAGTCTGTTCTCTGTGAGTCTGTTTCGTACATAAGTTTGTGTCGTGTTTTAGATTCCACATATAAGTGATACCGTAAGGTATTCGTCTTTCTCTTTCTGACTTACTTCACTTAGTATGATAACCTCTACGTCCATCCATGTTGCTGCAAATGGCATTATTTTGTTCATTTTTATGGTTGAATGGTATTCCATTGTATATATGTACCACGTCTTCTTTATCCATTCTTTTGTTGATGGACATTTATGTTGCTTCCATGTCTTGGCTATCGTGAGTAGTGCTGCTACGAACATAGGGGTTCATGTGTCTTTTTGAATTAGAGTTTTCTCTGGATATATGCCCAAGAGTGGTATTGCTGGACCATATGGTAGGTAATTCTATCAAATGTCACCTTCTTCATGAGACCTTCACTGACAAACCCATTTACACTCTCCCTTGCCACTGGCACTTTTTATCCCCATTACCTTATACAATCCAACATATAATTTGCTTATTTGTAAGTTCCGTGAGGATAGGGGTTTATGTCTTTGCTATATTCCTAGTGCCTTGAGCTGTACCTGCCTCATAGCTGGTTACTGATAAATGTTTGCTGAGTGAATGAATGATTGGAAAAAGGGGTGACTGGTATGCCCTTCTCTGGTTGGGTATCCACATGAGCATCATGCTTCTTGGGCAGGAGGAGAAGAACCTATGAGAGCTGGCATGGTGAAGAGACGGGCCGCCTACAGTGGAGTAGCCTGCAGGCCTGGCCTTCATTGTAGCCAAAATGAGGGAGGTCCCTCTGGGTCAAGTGGTCACTGAGTTGCTCACATGTGACTGGTGACTGAGCTGGGCATGTGGTGATGAGGGAACTCTTGGAGGCTGGAGCTGGGGTAGGGTTGGAAGAGGCTGAGTGGGGCAGGTCTGCCATGGTCCCAGGTGAAAGAGGAGTATAGTGAGGAGGCCCTGCAGGCCTCTGAGGAAGCCTGTCCCCCGCTTCAAGACAGCCAGCATTTGGATAACCCCCGCAGAGGGCATCAGCAGCTAGCAGGGTTGACCGGACATGGGAGGCCACTTGTCCAGCTCTGTCCGGCCCATTCTTCTACACACCCCTCTGCCCAGTGGAGACCCAGCGCAGGGAGGGAGGGAAAGCAGGTGCTCCCAGCAGACTCCTCACCATTCCTGCTGCCTCCAGCGAGCCTGGCCAGACGGGGGGGAGGGAGCCTTGCTGGAAGCTGCGAAGTGGACTAAGCTAAGGGTAAGGTATGAGACCTACCAGAATATCACTGAGGGAGGGAAAAGAGCCATTCCACTGAGTGTGACTGAAGGCAGTGGCGCTGGGAGATAACAACGCGTTATGTTAGCTAAGTAAAGCGTCTAAGGGAAAAGAAACAATGTTTTGAAGACTGAATTTGCAGCTCTATATCCATGAAAAACAGCCAAGAATTACCTTTGCTTCATGAGATAGCTTTACTTTAAGGTAAAGTGAGATAAATAAGCAGAACTTAGCTTCCTAAAACTTTTTCACATGTTGCTCCAGGTTTCTTCAAACAAAATTCAAATCACTAGGTGAATTTGTGCACAGAAACATGTTGAGAAGCCACAGGCCCTGGTCTCAGCCCCGTGCTGTTTGGCTTCCACAGGGACATTTTACCCATAACCAGGGATACTGCACTTGACCTGAGCTCCCATCTCACCAAAGTACGCTGGTCAGCCCTGGATCACGGAATCATAGACTCTTAGAGCTAAGAGGCATGAATTAGTTCAATTCTTTATGATACACAAGATGAAGCAGGCTCAGAGAGGTGGATGGTTTGGTCAGGATCACACAGCAAGTTGGGGGTTGTGGTAAGCAGAATAATGGCTCCGAAGATGTCACATCCTTATCCCCAGAACCTGTGACTATGTTCCCTTTCATGGCAAACAGGACTTTTCAGATATGATTAAGGATTTTGAGATGCAGAGATTATCCTGGAGTATCCAGGTATAATCACAAGGGTTCTTATAAGTGGGAGGCAGGAGGCAAGATTCAAAGAGAGAGAGATGTGACCATGGAAACAGAGGTCAGAGTGATGCAGCCATGACTTCTAGAAACTGAAAAAGCCAAGGAAACAAATTCAGCCCTGTCACCTCCAGAGGAATCACAGCTCTGCCGACACCTTGATTATAGCCCTGCGAGACTCATATCAAACTTCTGACTTCCAGAACTGAAAGGTAGTAAACCAGTGTTGTTTTAAGTTATTCGATTGGTGGTATTTTGTTAAAACAACAGTAGGAAACTAATCCTGTGGTAAAGCCAGCATTAAAACACCCATCTCCTGGGGCCTCCCTGGTGGCCCAGTGGTTAAGAATCCGCCTGCCAATGCAGGGGACGTGGGTTCGATCCCTGGTCTGGGAAGATCCCACATGCCACGGAGCAACTAAGCCCGTGCGCCACAACTACTGAGCCTGCGCTCTAGAGCCCGCGAGCCACAGCTACTGAAGCCCGCACGCTCTAAGGCCCGCATGCTGCAACTACTGAGCTCGCATGCTGCAGCTACTGCAGCCCACATGCCTAGAGCCTGTGCTCCGCAACAAGAGAAGCCGCCACAGTGAGAAGCCTGTGCACCACAACGGAGTAGCCCCCGCTCACCACAACTAGAGAAAGCCTGCGCACAGCAATGAAGACCCAGAGCAGCCAAAAATAAAAAAATAAATACATTTATTAAAAAAAATAACATGCTGAAAGATGCCTTAAATAGCACCAAATCCAAGAAAATGACCTAATATTTTAGTTAATTAACAGCCTGACACATCTCTGTTTTTCCCTATTTTTTTTCTTGTTTTGGCTGCATGCTCTTTGATCACCTATCATACTCAGTGCAGAGAATCAAAAGGTAATACGTTCTATTTGGCATAATTTCAAATTAGCATAATTTCCTTGAGCCTGATTCATCAAAATTTACTGCCTCTGGAATGACAGACTTCATCAGGACAAGGTGTGTCCGATAGTTTAAAATGGGATCTGACACGTTGGGATACATAAAGCATGTGACTTCCACAGAGACGAACTCAGTGTTGGTAGTATTTTACAGGTTTATGTCCCATGAACACGGAGATTCTGATAAAAGTTTATCAAAAAAGAGAAAAGAGCATGATATGTTTATAATTGTATAAACTTCATTCTCAAGACTGTTCCTGACAGGAGAGAGTGGCCATTCTGATTGGCGTTGATGAGAGCTGAACCTTCTGCTTACAATTCTACACATCTGGTGCTGCAAGGAATTTTCTGTAGAGCAGTTTCTGGCTGGGTACATTTTAAACCTTGCTTCTCCTTCTCCCCAGATTCTTCTGCTGCTGGGCCCCCTGAGACATGTTCATGTTATAATACGGCCCTGGGCCCTCAACCTTCATGGCCAGACCAGGGAGTCTGCCCAGAGGGTGGCAGAACCCTTCATGGGGGACATTCTTGTAATTGGGCAGTCAGCAATACCTTAGCTATGCGTGGGAGTGACTGGAGACTGCGTAAATGGATCCTGTCATCCAAATTAAATGTATCCCTAACCTTATTTCCCTTGCTGGATCCCCCAGATGCCATGACCATTCCACTGCCACCTGGCCTGAAGGAGAGTGTGACATAGGGAACTTTGGAGTGGACATGGGCAGTGGTCTTACTCAACGATGGTAAAATATCTTTAAAAAATTTACAGAAAGGACTTCCCTAGTGGCGCAGTGGATAAGACTCTGTGCTCCCAAAGCAGGGGGCCCGGGTTCGATCCCTGGTCAGGGAACTAGATCCCACATGCACGCCACAACTAAGCAGCCGGTGAGCCGCCACTAAGGAACCCTGGAGTTGCAACTAAGGAGCACGCCTGCCGCAACTAAGACCCAGCGCAACAAAAAAAAAAAAAAAAAAAAAAATTTGCATAAACACATAACCATGTTTCCAGGGTCTGCGAAACAGCCTGGCGAGAGAGGGGCCCTGAAGCTGGAGCTTCGGAGGTGTGGTTGGCTGAAGTCACTGTCCCTGTACTGTACACACTGTCCTCCAGACCTGAGAAAGGGGGCTTGTTTTACATTTGAATAGCCGAAAGGCCATTTAGAATGTTTTTCCTACAGCAAGGAGCACTGCCTCAAAACTCGAGCCTCTACCATTTGGGAGGCAGAAAGCTACTTGAAACTTTAAAGTTTTTTCCAGTATCTATTCATTAAGAATTAATTTTTTTTTCATCCAGAACTAGTCACTTCCCTTTTTATATCTTCAAGAGCACCTTGCTTATATCTTAGTTATCTGGTGTCAGTCACTAAATTAGTGTTTTGCAAACTGGAGTCCACAAGTCCTTGATGAGAATTTTAAAATGCTTTGTTGGGTGAAATGCTAAAAACTCTGGAAAAGTGTGACACTTTCTTATAAAACTAAACATATAATTACCGTACAACATATCACTCTGACTTGCAGGCTTTCATCCCAAAGAAATGAAAAGTTACGTTCACACAAAAACTTGTACATGAATGTTCATGGAAGTTTTATTTGAAATAGCCCCCAAACTTGAAACACACCACATGTCCTTCAACAGGTGAATGGTTAAACAAACTGTGATGCATCCAGGTCATGGAATCCTAGCCAGCAATGAAAAAGAACAAACTCTTGATGCACACTACGCTTTGGATGGATCTTAAAATACTGAGTACAAAAGCCAGTCCTAAAAGGTTGCATACTGTATGGTTCCATTTATATAAGATTCTCGAAATGACCAAAACTATAGAGATGGAGAACAGATTAGTGGTTGCCAGGGGCTTGCGGGGTGGGGTGGGTACAGAGGGGAGATGCGTGTGGTTATAGAAGGGTAGCTCTAGGGATCATTGTGGTGATGGAACTGGTTTATGTCTTGACTGTGGTGGTGGAAACTGCACATGAGGTAAAACTGCATGGAACTAAACACACAGAAAATAAACACAAATGAGTAAGTGCATGTTAAACTGGGGGAAATCTGATAAAGATTGGTGCTTTGTCAAGGACATTGTCAATGTCAATGTCCTGACTGTGATCTTACTGTGGTTTTATAAGATGATACCCCTGGGGAAACTGGGTGAGGGATGTGTGGGATGTCTTAGTATTATTTCTTATAACTTCATGTGAATCTACAATCATCTCAAAAAAGAAGTTTAATTAAAAGTTATGTGAATATTTCGAGGTAATAAAAAGGCAAGTGTCATTACATTCTGGATGACCTGAGTGACCCCTTTACAGCCTTATGAGCTAGTTCCCCAATGGGTCATCAGTGCTTTCTTTGGAATGAATGTTTATTGCCAGTCACTTTGCACCAGTAACATCTCGACACGAACAGAATCAATGACAAGCCTCCCCAGTGAGCAGGCCAAGCGTCAGAGAAAGATTTTGCAAGGCAGAACTGAGAAAAATTCTTATTGGGTTGACTGTGTTATTATAATGCTATTTAAACACATGCAAGCTCATATGCAAATTTCTAACTGAATATAATAAAAACTAGTAAAATTCAAATTAGTGCCATTAATTTAATGCAATGAATGATGCTGTTGTGTTGAAACTAATTTGCTGATCACAAAGTGGAGATTATACACACACTGCCTCAGGGCTTGCCTACCATCTTTATTCAGAAGTGGGACGTCTTTGCTTACAACTTGAACTTCCTAGGGAACCAGGAAGAACATAGAAAAAGGCCTCAGACCTTCTGGAATAAATGTTAACAAGGACCACTAGTTCTTAACCTTTTAACAACACGCTTCTTGTTCAGACATAGACTTTACCAGCTTGGTTAGCTAGTTTTCTGGCCTTTGCAAATACAAGGATTGCTGCTGCAGGCTGTCCCCTTGTGAAATGACCACAGAGAATCTGACAGTCATGGGGAGATTGGAAAATTATGAAAAGCAGGTACAGAAACTAAATATTTTAGCAATTGAGAGGAAAAGGCACAGAGCTTCCAAGAAAATCACAGTCTGCCCAGCACACTAAATAATGCTCGTGATAATGACGCTGAGTGATCAATGGAAGGTCGAATTAGGCTGAGAATGTCATGCTTGGGAAGACTGGGTGGTCCCATCTGGACCCTCACGTGTTTTGAGTTCTGGTCCTTGAACGAGCATACGTCAGTTATCTGCAGACCTGGGCAACTCTTTCCCAGCAGGGAGAAGGCCGGCTCTGTGTGCTTGTGTTTGTGTGTTGGGATGGGATGGAGGAGGATGACGGAACTCCACGACATGCAGAACAAATGGTCTCACACGTGATTAATTGTGCCCCCTGCTCCCCGGGCCCTCAAGGCTGCTAATAATCGCTCCCCATTTCAGGATTTCGAAGTTGCACATCCGACCTTTTGAGCTTTCATCTTCACACCTCTTCGTGCCTCTTATGACCCATAATTATGGCTGAGGTTGAGCATCAACAGGAACGCAGACCTCTTATCTTCACGTTAGGCACTTCAACCAACATTTTAAGACAAATTATTAATAATTGTGCTCGAGAAAATGATACCAGCAAAAGCTTCGGAGATATTGAATTGTTTTGTGACCGTGGAAGAAAGAAAACCATTTCCATGACAAATAGGGGAACTTTTATGAAGTAACTAAATATTAATTTATCCAACAAATATCTATTACATACCTTCAATGTTTGAGATATTTTATTAGCGACCAAAGGGTACACAAAGCCATACATGATTCAGTTCCTGATCTAATGGAGTTTATAACTTGGGAGTTTATTGTTTAAAAGTCCTACCATATAAAGAAGTGTCAAAAATGAAGTTCAATCTTAGCTCTTGAGGAGGTGAGAAGTGGGGGTGTCTAATGAGAAGGGACCCCTGAGCTGCCCTGAAAGGATGGGCAGTGCAATGATGGACAGGAACGGGGACGGGCATGCCCCATGGAGGGGATGGTGTGGGCACAGTTGTGAGGGTGGGGGACAAGGAAGCAGTGAGTTTCTCGGGACTATGAAATACTGATGGAGGAGTAGCTGGAGATGGGGAGAGACCAGGTTGTAAAGCAGTTTTAAAATGCCAGGCTAAGAAGTTAAGCTTTATTCTTTGGGAAGTGGAGTGACTAATAGAGGTAGTATTAGTGGGGAGACGATTAGAATGGATTAGAATGAGCTCCATCCAGCTGGGAGGCCACCACAGGGGTCCAGGTAGAAGGCCTGGAAAGAGGAAGTGGAAATTTTTAAATAGTTTCAGCGAGTCTGGCATGACTATGTCAAGTAAGTCTGGAGTGGGGTGAGCCTCACTTTTGGTCAGAGGCAGCAGGATAGAGAGAGCCGATGTCTGATAAGGCTGTACGGGTTTCGGCAGGGAGGGGGACACAGCCTCCAAGGCATTCCTGCTCCAAAGGGCTTCCCCAACCTCAGTGTTTTTGTTACCGAGTCCAAGCTTGTACTGCTCGCCGCACAACAGGCCAATAAATGATGAGGTGCTGGGGCAAGAAATAGGGACTTTATGCGGAAAGCCAGCAAACTGAGAAGATGGTGGACTCATGCCCCGAAGAACCATCTTGCCTGAGTTAGTTAGAATTCAGGCTTCTTTTATACTAAAGGGGAGGGAGTAAAGTCAAATATTTCGTGGCTCTGATCAGCCTCCTGAGGGGATGTGTTCATTTCTTCCTGCGGTCATTCACAGGTGGGCCTGGTCAGCATGTTTCCTATGATCTAAACAAAGGTATTTTAGCTTAATGCTCATTACCTGGGGAGGTAGGGTTCCCAGAGATGGGCCATTATGTATAATTTAAGCTTATAGGCAACATCCCTTTAGTGATTAACTTGTAATAGGATACAAAAGCTTCTTCCCTATTACACTTTGAAACTACTATACTAAGTCTATCTTATCTGCAGGCTGACATTTTGCAATTTTAAACTGATCCCATATGGTTTCATGAGATGTGCCTTGAATCTCCCCAGAAGGTAACCCACATCTGGTGGTGAGTCCCAAGCCTATCGCTGGAATTGGTCAGGACCCTAAGAGTGTGCCTGGCACCCAGTATGAACACAGAAAATGCAGAAGTCTATAACCGTGCTTCCTATGAAAGGCCTAGCTCAGGTCAGACCTTCATTTATTGGTCTGTTCACTTGCCGAGTATACTGAGCCCTACTATGTGCAGAAGCCAGGCCATGTCTGTGGCTGTCAGCCTCGATGACCTTCCCCTTCTCTGAACTCCTCTGGGGAGCATGTGGTGCCCCCCTGGTTTTCCTCACTGGCAAGTTCTTCCTGCCAGAGGTGGAAAGAGTAGAGTTTCCCCTGCTGGGTGGGATCTGGACTGATCACCAGCAAGGAGCGGATTGAGGGTCACCGCTGTGGGGAGCCTGGGGAATAAGCCTTTGTGTCTAAATGTGTCACTGAATGAAACAGCATCGCTGGTGCATATGACAGCAACAGCAGGTACTGCATGGGGAAGGGGGATGGGGGCCTGTCTGTGGCAGGTACAAGTTCTTTACCACGTTACACCTCATCCTCCTCATGGCCATCTGGTGAATGTGGCACTATCACCCCCATTTTAAAGATGGAGAAACTTGTTTTCACAAGCACTATGTAATGTTCCCCGGGTTACACAGCTCATAAGCTGGATTTGATCCCAGAGCATTCTGGCTCCAAAGCTTAGGCCCTGGCTTAGCCCACAGACTTAACCCCTTTATTGTCCCTTTAAATATGAAATAGGACCACATTTGGCTGCAGGTAACAGAACGTGACCACCATGGTCGGAACAGCTGTGGGGTTCACCATCTTAACTTCTAGTGCTTAGCATAGGGTCAGGCACACACTAAAAGCTCAATAAATGTTTGTTAAATGAATATAAGAGTGCATAATTTCCTTAAATAATAATTCTACTAATATCTTGCATCAACATAACATTTTATTGTTAGTGTTCACTCCCATTTCAGGGATAACAAAGAAGATCCTATCCTGCTCTACCTGTAAAAACAACCCCATACAAAGGCCAGGACAGGTTTTATATCCCCATTTTGCAGAGAAGGAAACTGAGGCTTAGAAAGTTTAAAGTGACTTTCCTGAAGTCCCAGAGTAAGGGCATCACAGTGCAGAATTCAAAAGCCTTTATTTATTTATATTTTTTACTTTTGCTCAATACACCTTCTCCATCATTGCACCTCTTCCTCTAAATAATGTGGTAGCAGCCAAGGTGCAGAGTCTTTCTTTTCTCATTAGCATTCTTTCCAAAACAGGGGCAGAGATTTTACCAGTGGGCCCATCCTATTAAGTGCCATAAAGCAGACTTGTGTGGTCTTCCGTCCTCCTCTGGAAGCATCTGTGAGTCTCGTGCTCTGGAGGCAAGGGGAAAAAATGTATTAGGCTCTCTAATATGATAATAATACCAAAGAAATTTATGGTGCCCCAGAGGAAGATAATTACAAATGGATGAAAGGTGACTATTTAATGTAGAGGCTTTTTTTTTTTTAGGGTATAAAAATAAATAGAAGAAAATAGAGTGCCAATAGAACCTGCAGAAAATGGAAGGCAAATGGGCCTGTTTCACTGGTGCTCCCGCTGCAACCCACCTTCCTGCATAATGATGGCCATTTTTAACATTTCTGACTTTGTCATTTTTCAAGTAGCTCTAAAGTCTCTTGCTTGTTTGCCAGTCTTCAAGAGGTTTCTAAAGCTCCAGGAGTGTCTTTCCTTTCTTCACCACCTCCCTTAAGGCTCTGTGGTTCTTCCCTAAAGTCAGGCCCTGGGCCAGGCAAGCAGGGATGGGCACTGTGCTCCCATCCACGCCTGTGATCTGTGCTCTGGCCACTGAATCTGCCCTGCTAGGACATCTGTGAATGGCTGGGGGCACTCTGTGGGCAGCCCGCAGGAGGGGTGGTGAGGGGCCAGAAGCCCATCTCCCAGGGAAGCCAGGCCTTTTCAGACACTCACTTCACGTGCCCTGGTCTCTGGCACTGCCCTTTTCCCTCCCCCACTCTAGGGAGGGTCGTCAGGAGCTCTTCCCCTGCCGGAGGACACTCAGGGGCCTGTGCCCCAGATGCTCGGCCCACTGCCTTCTTACTGCAGGCCGCGGCCTGCCCTGCTTGCACATCCCAGCCCTGCCCAGTGGGGAAGCGGCCAGGACGTTCAGTGCAGCCATGTCGGCCCCGAACTCCAGCTGCACTTCACCAAGGCCACGCAGTAGGTAAACTCTGCTCGTTTCCCTGAGTCCCACCCCACCCCAGACTTCACTGCTGTGGAGGAGGCCGCTGACCTTCTGCCTGCAACAGTCTGCACCTGCTACAGATGCTCTTTGATTTAACGGAAGCACCTTTTCTCCTTTGTCCTCGGCCTGCTACACCCGTAGCGTGCTGGTTTCAGTGTCCCCCAGCCTGCAGGGGGGCTCTGGGGGCTCTGAGCCTTGCCCTCAGCTTTTCTGATTCCCATTCTCTCTTCATTCTGACCTCTCGTTGGTGCAGACAAGCCAGGCAGCCCTGCCTCATCACAGGCGTGGAGGAGACGACTGGTTTCTCCAGGGTAGTGGCGGTGAGATAGGGGGGCGGAAGGGCCCAGGCAGTGAGCGGGGACAGGAGGCTTGTCTTGTCCCCATCTTCCTGCAACACCGCCCCTCTCCCCTGTTCAGGACTCTTCTGAACTCACCTCCTGCTTGGACTCACCTTCCACCCTGGCCTGGAGCTTCTGACTGGCCCACCTCCTGTTGGGCTCCCTGCTCCCCTCCGCCCGGGGTGGGGGGCCCTGTCCCTCTGCTGTTCCAGCTGAGCCCTAACATGAGCCAGGCTTCTGACTAGGGGTGGAAGGCCCGCCTCACAGCACCCGGAGGATGTGCCTTGGGCGAGGCGCAGGGGCTCCCGTGGGCTGAGGCTCTGCCTCTGCCTGGCCCACACTTCGCTTCCTGGTTCCAGGGGACCAGCTCTCCTAGCATCGTGCAAATAGGCAGGGCATGCCTGCAGCCTTGGGTTTTTTTCTAGGGGTGGCACATAGTGGCCTCACCCCCTGCTGCTGTGTGGCAGGGCTGGAGTTTTAGGCCACCTCCTTCCCCCCCCCCCCCCCCCCCCCCCCCGACACCGTTGTATCGCCACAGGGCTTTCTCCTCAGGGTCCGGTCTGCCTCTGTGTCCCTTAATTTCTCAAAATACATCACGGGGTGCCACACATGCTCACAGTCAGACGTGCTGATAAGCACTGGGAAACCTTCACTTTCTTAAAACAGAACTCTAACACAAAACTAATTTCTGCTGTTTTTCAAAGGCAAGGTCATCATGTGCAGAATTTCAGTTTCTTCTGAGTTTAGTTAGGGCCTGGCTGCTTGGAGACAGAGCTAACATCAGGAGTCTGGATTTTCTAAGCAGAGGTCCTGGGGAGTGGGGAGTTTCTCCCAGCAGCCAGCAGCGGGCCACTGCCTGGTGGCTGTCTGACAGGTCTCCTTTCTCAGAGGTCCTGCCCTGGGCCCCGAGAATACAACAAAGTCTTTAAAAGTGAATGATTCCAGGAGATACAGGACAGAAAAGTGAAAGGAGCTTTGGAAAAAAGTAACTTATCTGGGGAATGTGTGTCTCCAAGGCACTGCACACACACTTAGAGACAATGGTAAGAATTCAGGTCATCTGGGAAGAACCCTTGTAAATCTTTTAGATCATTTAGGCAGGAAAAGGGTTTTTGGTTTTTTTTTGCTTTGAGACTGTTCAATTTTAAGTTTCTGTGTAAAATGTGGGCATGATATTGTTATTCCTCTTCCTCCTACATGGTGGGTCTGTGGAATTCTTGTCTTCTTTTATTGGGAGAAAACCATGTCATATTGAATTTCGACACTTTTATTTAATGTCTAATCTGTGCTCAAAGCCTATTGCCTTCTTAAACAAGGCTGATGATCTGCGTTATTGGAGCAAAAGTACAGTGAGCAATGCCTCAGTTGATTCCTCCGTCAGTCCATGATTTCCGCAAAGAGTTTAGCTGACAGGGAATGTGGCGGAGAAATTTCAGTAGGTCACCTCTGGGGAAATTGAACGGGCACTTTTTTGATTCTGGACCTTCCTCATTTTATTTTGTGAGAAAACCCAGAAATGGCTCACCAAAAAGAATTCACATAAAAATGATATGTAGGAGTTTTTGAATAAAAATAAGCCATAAATAAGTAATAAATCCTAGATAGGCCCATTGAAAATGGATAGCAATAATGCTGTGTTTACTGCCTTACTTCCAAAGCACAGACATTTATTATAATTCAGGGCAATTCATTGTACT
Source organism: Monodon monoceros (assembly GCF_005190385.1). NCBI lineage: Eukaryota > Metazoa > Chordata > Mammalia > Artiodactyla > Monodontidae > Monodon > Monodon monoceros. The sequence continues at coordinate 37,658,556 of NW_021703765.1, forward strand.
AGTCTGGCATTTACAAAATTCTCATCATAGTATTAGAGTAAGACCCTATTTCCTAGGAAGCATTGTTGTAATAAACTGTAATTAGTGTCTTGTAAACAGCGGTAATTCATTTTTGGAAGGAAAAGGCATGTGGACAGCTAAATATTGTGAGCGTACCTGCTCTCTGAGCATTTCCATCAGGCTGCGGTGCACCTGGAGCGCAGGGCGCCCACGCCGCCCCCCGCAGGGCTTGGGCGGAGGCAGTCAGACTCCTCGGCTCCCGCCTGCCCTACACCGAAGCCACTGTTTTTTCCTCTGCTGCCGCGAGGACAGCCCCTGTCGCAGCGCCCCATCCCTACGTGGCCTCTGTTGTTTTACAGCGTGCTCGTCCAGATGCACGGCAAGACAGACACCTCAAGCCTAAGCCGGGCGGCCCACCTGGAAGAGGAAGCGGGGCAGGTGCCCGCAGGCCGGGCTCACCATGACACGGTGTGAGACCTCCGGCTACAACATGGGACCCGGGCGCTGCTCCGACCCCTCGTGTCTTGTGTTGCAGCCGGAGGGACGCAGGTCCGCAGCAGAGCCTGCTTCCCGCCGGGGACCCGACGTGGCAGCAGCACGGAGACGGCGGGAAGGAAGGTGGGTGTAGCTCCCGGCAGAGTGGCCTGGGGGCAGCCCCCGCCTGGCCCCTTCTTGGTCCGCGATCAGTCTCGGTGCAGGACTTCGCTCACCCCTAGTCCGCGTCCGGTACCTTGTGCCAGCTGCCTGGGGCGCGGCCCGCTTCGACCTGGGCTTTGAGGCCACTTTCTGCTCCTTACCCCCGGTCCCCAGTCCAGCTCAGGTGACTGAGGCTCCACAGTGAGGCTTGAAGGACAGCAAGGAAGGCAGCTGCTCCCCAAACATCTCTCCCATTGATGGGAAAGCCCACCGCTAAACCTGCGTTCCCATCGGGACAACAAACATTGCATTTTTACGAGTTGTCTATTAAATGTGAGTATTTCCTGCAAAGTGGTAGATTAAACCATTGCAGGCATCAGCTGGGTTTCATTGATTACGTTACTCTCCTACATGGCAGGGACTTGAGAGGTAAATGAAATCAGATGGTGAATTTCTTTTTTTTTTAACACCTTTATTGGAGTATAATTGCTTTACAATGGTGTGTTAGTTTCTGCTGTATAACAAAGTGAATCAGCTATACGTATACATATATCCCCATATCCCCTCCCTCTTGCGTCTCCCTCCCACCCTCCCTATCCCACCCCACTAGGTGGTCACAAAGCACTGAGCTGATCTCCCTGTGCTATGCGGCTGCTTCCCACCAGCTAGCTATTTTACGTTTGGTAGTGTATATATGTCCATGTCACTCTCTCACTTCATCCCAGCTTACCCTTCCCCCTCCCCAGATGGTGAATTTCAATAGGGAAGAAGCTCCAACAGAGGACCCTCAAACTGGAGGTGGGAGGCATCAGAGGCAAGCTGCCTTCACCATCACAGCACTGGGGTGGGAGCTGGGGACACAGGGTCCAGGGAGTGACCCCTACCTTTACAGCTGGGGTTTGTGGGTCACATTTCTGCAAAGCGCCTGCCCTAGGGTAGCATCTTTCAGCCAGATCCAGATCAACCTCTGGTCTGACCACCATCTGCGTATGTTTCTCCCATACCTGCCCAGTCCTCAGTATAAATCATCCATTTATTCCTTCACTTTTCTCTGGCCTCATGGTGTTCGTAGAGCCTCCTCTTTTAGCAGGAACTTACTAGGTTTTAAATGTAATAGGTTCAGTGTTTTTCCTTCTCTTGAATGATTTAGAGGGCAGTGGAATAAAATGAGAGGCTATATTTAAATGAAACTGCTGGGGAAACCAGGTTGCTGAGACGGGTGAGATGAAGTGATGATTCACAGCTGGTCCTGGAATTCTTCTCAGGCAATGCCCTTATTTAGGAAAACAAGTTGGGATGGAAAGCAGTTCGGCAGACATCAAGGAATCAACAGAAACATTTAGATTGCCTTTTGTAGAAATGAACAATAATTTGGAGGTGGGGAGGACAGAAAAGGAAGGGGGAGCAAAGAGAGTGGGTCAAATGGTAGGGGGTGTTACTGTACACTTTTAAGTTGTTTTTGTTGCTAAAGAACCCATCCTGTGTCCCCTGACGTTCGCTAAAGTCTGTTACGCTCACAAAGGCCTTGTGTGAATGGGGTTCTGTTAGTTTCTTGGTTTTGTTGGAGCTTGGTGGAAGGGCCTGAGTTTCACATTAATGGCACATGTGAGATGGCCTGATGATTTGTAAACTGAATTAATTTAGGACAGATATTAGTTTGGAGACCATAGGCAGGCTCATCCTTCAAGAAATTTAAGAAACCATGGTAGGGAGGCATGATGGTTAATTTTATGTGTCAACTTGGCTGGGCGACAGTGACCAGGTATTTGGTCAAACATTATTCTGGATGTTCCTGTGAAAGTGTTTTTGTTGGATGTTTTGTTGGCTGAGATTAACATTTAAATGCGTGGACTTCAAGTGAACCAGTTACCCTCCATAGGGTGAATGGGCCTCATCCATTCCTTGAAGCCTAACTAGAACAAAGACTGACTTCTCTTGAGGAAGAAGGAATTCTGCCAGCAGACCGTCTTTGGACGGTCTTGAATGGCAGCTCTTACCTGAGTCTTCAGTTTGCCAGCCTACCCTGTATGTTTTGGATTTATTAAGCCTCTGCAATCACATAAGCCGGTTTAAAAAAATATCTCCCTCCCTCTATATATGTATGTATACACATCCTATGGTTTTCTTTCTCTGGAGAACCCTGACTAATACAGGAGAGGATATCAGATTTCCATAGATAGAAGATGAGGGTCAGCGAAAAACTGACCTAGATTATTTGAGGCAGGGAGACTCCGCTGACATATAGGTGAAGACTTAGTTATTATTTTAAAAAATTGATTTCTAGTTTAATTTCACCGTGGTCAGAGAACATATCCTTATGATTGCAATGCTTGAAATTTATTGACTTGTTTAATGGCCCAATAAATAGTCTCTATTGGTGAATATGTGCACTTGAAAGGTATGTGTGTTCTGCTGTGGTTGGGTGGGATGTTCTATAAATGTCAATTAGGAAAAATTGGTGGATAGTGTTGTTCATATTTTTTTGTATCTTTACTACTATTTCTATCTGCTTATTCTAAAGATTACTGACAGGGAGATCAGCTCGATGCTTTGTGACGATCTAGAGTGGTGGGGTACGGAGGGTGGGAGGGAGGGGATATATGTATACATAGAGCTGATTCACTTTGTTGTACAGCAGAAACTAACACACCATTGTAAAACAATTATACTCTGATAAAGATGGAAAAAAAAGATTATTGAGAGAAGGGTGTTGAAATATTCAGGTAAGATGAAGGATTTGCTTGGTTCTATCATTTTTTGCTTTAGCTATTTGTACGTGACAGCTTGTTGTTGGGTGCATATATTTAAGATTGTCATGTCCTGTAAAACTGAGCCTTTTATTGTTATGAAATATTCCTCTCTCACTGGTGATAATCCTTGTCCTGAAGTCTACTTTCTGTCTTATTAACATAACTGCACCAGCTTTGTTCTGATTAGCGTTTGTGTAGCATGTGTCTTTCAACCTGTGTCCTTATATTTAATGTGTACCTCTAATAAATAACATATAGTTGAATCTTCTTTTAAAAATCCAAATGATTTTTTATTGGAACGTCTAGTTCATTTACAGTTACTATAATTACTGATATGGTTGGGTTAAACCATTTTGTTCCTATTTTCTATTTGTCCCATCTGTTCTTTGTTCCTTGTTTCATGCTTTCTCTTGAACTAATCAAGCACTTTTTGGTATTCCATTTTGTCTCTTTTATTTGCTTTTTGGCTATACTGCTTGATAAATAGATAGATTGTTAATTTAGTGGCTGTTCAAGGGATTATAGTATGCAGCCTTAAGTTATCACAAGTGACCCTGAATTCAATCATACCACTATACAAACAATATAAGAATCTTACAACTGTATTTAACTCCATTTCTTGCTTTGTGCTATTTTTTTGTTGTATATTTTACTTCTATATTTGTTATAAATACTCCATACGTTGTTTTTACTGCTTTTACTTTAAACAGTCAATAGTTTTCCAAAATCTTTCGCTTTTGAGATAGTTATAGACTCACGGGAAGTTGCAAAAGTAGTACAGAGAATCTTGTGTATCCTTTGCCCATATTCCCCCAGTGGTAATATCTAACCCAAATAATATCGAAACCAGGAAATTGATATTGGTACAATACTGTTAACTGTGCCTTATTCAGATGTCACCAGTTTTCACTGATGAGTTTGTATGTGTGTGTATGTATAGTTCTATTCATTTTTTCCACATGTATGGATTTGTTTTACTACATAATCGAGATATAAAACTGTCCCATCAATACCAAGGAACTCCCTTGTGCTACCCCTTTATAGCACCCCACCCTCCCTCCCCAAATCTCTATCCTCTGGCAACCATTAATTTGCTCTCCATCTCTGTGATACTGACATTTTGAGGATGTTGTATAAATGGAGTCATACAGTATGTAATCTTTTTAGATTGGCTTTTTTCACTCAGGAAAGCGCCTCTGAAGCAAAACACTATCGAACACTATTGAAAGCAACTTTCTTTACAGGTGCATTACACCTGTAAAGAAATCAGTATACAGAGTAAATACTGATGTGTATTTTCCTCCTATGATTGCCTCAAGACAACAGAGCAGGAGAATAAAGAGGCAGTAGTGTGAAAAAAAAAAAAAAAAAAAAGAATGCCTCTGAGATCCGTGTAACATGTACTGTATATCAGTAGCTTGCTCCTTTTTTATTGCTGAGTAGTATTCCCCGTACCATAGTTGTTTATCCATTTACCCACTGAAGGATATTTGGGCTATTTCCATATTTTAGCTATTATGAATAAAGCTGCTGTGAACATTCATATACAGGTTCCTGTGTGAGCATAAATTTTCATTTATCTGGGATAAATGTCCAAGTGTGTGAGTGCTGGGTTAAATAATAAGTATATATTTCGTTTTATAAGAAATTGCCAAACTATTTTCCAGATTGATTGTCCCATTTTACATTCCCAATAGCAATGTATGAGAGATGCAGTTGCTCCACAGCCTCACCGGCACTTATTATTTTAATTTTAGTCATCCTAATAGATTTGTCATGATATTTCATTGTGGTTTTAATTTTCGTCTCTCTAATGGCTAATGATGTTAAACAACTTTTTAAATGTTTATTGGCCATCCATAAATCCTTTTCGGTGAAATGTCTGTTAATGTTTTTTGCTCATTTTCTCATTGGATCGCTTGCTTTATTACTGTTGAGTGTGTGAGTTCTCTATATGTTCTAGATACAAGTCCTTTGTCAGATACATAGTTTGCAAATATTTCCTTCCAGTCTGGGGCTTGCCTTGTCATTCTTTTATGATCTTTCATAGAGCAAATTGATGAAGTTTAATTTATCAATGTGTTCTGTTAGGAATTATACTTTTGGTGTCATGGCTAATCACTAGTAATGTTGAATTTAGCACTAGGTTCCAAAGATTTTCTCCTGTGTTTTCTTCCGAAAGTCTTACAGTTTTACATTTAAGTCTATGGTTCATTATGAATAATTTTTTTATATGAGATCTGAGGTTTAGATCAAGGTTTTTGTTTTTGTTTTGTTTTGTTTTTGCCAGTTGCTCCAGCACCATTTACTGACTAGACTATCCTTCCTCCATTGAACTGCATTTTGTACCTTTGTCAAAAAATGTTGGGCATATTTGTATGGATCTATTTCTGGGTTCTCTATTCTGTGTCATTGATCTATGTGTTCATTCCTCCAGCAGTACCACACTGTCTTGGTTACTGTAGGTATATAGTAAGTCTAAAAATTCCTCCCACTTTATTCTTGTCAAAGCTGTTCTGGCCCTTTGCTTTTCCATATACATTTTAGAATAAGCTTGTCTTCCATTGTTTGTTAAAAGACAAACATTGAAAATAGTCTTTTATGTTTACCCACATCTTCACCATTTCCAGGACTCTTCTTACAGGTCTAGTCTTTATAGGATCATTTCCCTTTAGCATTTTTTTGCAATGTAGTTCTGTTGGTGATAAATTCTATTTTTATTTGTCTAAAAATGTCTCTACTCTGTGTTCATTTTTGAAGGATATTTTCACTGGGTATAGTGTTCTAAATTGACTAATATTTTCTTTTAGCACTTTGAAAATGTTGTTCTACTGCCTGGTGGTTTCCATAGCTTCTGATGAGAAGTTAGTCATTATTGATATTGTTCCCCTGAATGTAATGTGTCCCCCTTCCCACATTGGCTGTTTTAAGATTTTTCTCTTTCTCTTTGGTTTTCTGAAGTTTGACTGTAATGTGCCTTTGTATTCATCCTGCTTGGGATTCACTTAGCTTCTTGTATGTAGACTGATGTATTTCATCAGTTTTTGAAAAATTTCATTTATTGTCTCTAAATATATTTTCTCCACATCTTGTCTTCTTCTGGGACTCCATACATATGTATTGGACTGATAATGTCCCCAGATGCTCTTGCTTTTTATTATTATTTTCTCCGTTTAGTTCATTTTGAATCCTTTCTATTGACCTATCTTTGATTTCACTGATTAGTTCTTCTTCTGTGTCCAGTCTTCCGCTAAGCCCTCCAATGAATTCTTTATTAAGCTATTGCATTTTCAGTTTCTGTACAGAATTATTTGGTTCTTTTTAAGAGCTTCTCTTTTGGAATTTCCCATCTGTTCACCTATGTTACATATTTTTCTCTAAATTTGTTAACATATTTATAGTAGTTACTTTTAAGATCCTTATTTGGTAATACAAATATCTGAGTCATTCATTTGTCTGCTTAACTTACTGTTTTCCCTCTTGATTATGGATCACATTTTCTAGTAATTTTTTTCTGAATGCTGAACATTGTAAATGATATATTGTAAAGGCTCTGGGCTATATTGTCTTTATCTAAAGATTGTTAAGTTTTATTCTGTCAAGCAGTTAAATTACTAGCAGAGTCAGATATTCTTGATCTTGTAGCTGCTTGGTGTTAGAAGAATATATATCTATTCTCATTTTGGGGGAAATGGATTATAATAAATCTCAGTGGAAAACAGTAAGCTAACTCCTTAGGACCAAAGAAGAATGCCTATTTTAAGGTCTAAGAGCTCATACGGATATAGTTGAAAAATGGTGGAGACACAGGTTTCCATGAATTTATTGAATGAGAATCTCTTCAGAATCTAGCCTAATTCCAGTCATTTTAGATATCAAGAATATTCTGGTTAGAGGTCTGAAAACTTAACCTGTTTTGCCACATCTCAATATTCACTTCAAGTGATTCTCACCACAATTCTTAAATCTTTGTATCACAGGTCCTTGTATCACAAATAAGGAGACAAGCTTGCAAGTAGGTTATCTACAAAGATGTTTATTGCACCATTGTTTATAATACCAAAAAAAAGGGGAAACAGCCCAAATGACTATCAATAAATGATCAATTAAATAAATGAACCATAAATTCTATACAACAGAATGCTGTACAAATAATATATCTATATTTAAGGGCAAAGGAAAATGTGTTCATTCTATGTTAAATGAGAAAATATTAATAAGCATAGTATATAATATGACCCATTGTCCATTAACAAAATATTGGAGTATATAGGAAAAAAAGTCTCTAAGTATGTGTGTGTGTGTGTGTGTGTGTGTGTGTATATATATATATATATATATTTTTTTTTTTTGGCTGCGTTGGGTCTTTGTTGCTGTGTGCAGGCTTTCTCTAGTTGCAGTGAGTGGGGGCTACTCTTCATTGCGGTGCATGGGCTTCTCATTACGGTGGCTTCTCTTGTTGCAGAGCATGGGCTCTAGGCACCGGGGCTTCAGGAGTTGTGGCTCGTGGGCTCTAGAGCGCAGGCTCAGTAGTTATGGAGCACGGGCTAAGTTGCTCTGCAGCATGTGGGATCTTCCCGGACCAGGGCTCGAACCCGTGTCCCCTGCATTGGCAGGAGGATTCTTAACCACTGCACCACCAGGGAAGCCCTATATATGTATTTTAAAGAAAATATTATCTTTAGAAGTAAGACAATGAATTATTTTAACTTTAAGTTTTTAATATTTGCATTGAGGATCCCCAAGACCATACATTATGTTTGATGATTCACTAGTAGGACTCACAGGACTCAGAAAAGCTGTTATACTCACAGAGTTTGTTACAGTAAAACAATATATACTGAAATCAGCAAAGGGAAAGGCACATAGGATGGAGTCCAGGAAAAACTAGGACAAGCTTCCAATTGTTCTCACACAGTGGAGTCACACAGAAAGTGCTTAATTCTGCCAGCAACAAGATGTGACAACACATATACCGTGTTACCAACAAGGGAGTCTCATAACTGGGGAATATCACTGAGCTTTGGTGTCCAGGGGTCAGTCACATAGGCATGCAGACCCCACATTCCAGAGGTCAGACTAACAGTGTGGCCTAAAGCCTCAGGCCTACAGAAACAGTTTTCACCATAATCACATTGTTAGCATAAACTACCTGGTGTGGCCCAAGGCTTCAGGCAGACAAAAACACTCTCACAGGCAGGATATTCCAAAGGCTCAAAGGTCCATCTTCAAGAACTAGGCCAAAGTCAAGTCCTAAAGATCTTGGGAAGGTGTGGATTTGAACAGCGCAAGCCGCAAGCCTGCTGAGTTAACTCTTTATTGCACAATGCTTTTCTTGTTTTTAGTGCTTTGCAATAACCACATATTGCTTTTATCATCACAAAGTAATTAAACTAACTCCATTCTGCAAAAAAGGAAATGCATCAGAAATGTCTGTGTGCTGTCCTTCTAATATTGTTTGATGTCACCAAATTCAGACTCTATGTAACAACTTTCTGAGTTGCCAAAAGTGACATCTCAATAAGTATAGGTGAAACATATCATTTTGAAATAACTTTTTTTTTTTTTTTTTTTTGCGGTATGCAGGCCTCTCACTGCTGTGGCCTCTCCCGTTGCGGAGCACAGGCTCCGGACGTGCAAGCTCAGCAGCCACGGCTCACGGGCCCAGCCGCTCCGCGGCATGTGGGATCTTCCCGGACCGGGGCACGAACCCGTGTCCCCTGCATTGGCAGGCGGACTCTCAACCACTGCGCCACCAGGGAAACCCTTGAAATAACTTTCTTGCCAGGAATGATCTGAATTTTATAAAAGTCTTATGAATTTATACCAGAGAAGGCCAGGAGCCAACTGTCTTCATTTAGAAGAAGAAAACCTTAGTCCCCGGTGCCACATGCTCGGAAAGTCAGAAACAGCTACATAGGAAGGTGGCTGAAAGAATTGTTGTCACCCTAGCCACTTGAAACTCAAATAATTTAGAACCATTTTGTTCTGGTGACTGTGTTGTGAATTAAGGATTGAGGATTTCAGAAGCCTGGCTGGCTTAGAGACTGTTCATTTGCTGGCAATTCTGATCATGGACTCAGAGATCGGCACGAGCAAAAATAGTCTCTCACCCTTTTCAGTCGTTGCCATGTTTTCCTGGCTGGCAAAGAATAAAAGAGCTGTTTACTGTAGGCTAAATTCTGTGTCAAACACTTAGATTACACTCAACCTTCAGAACAGTTTTGTAGGCTATATATTATCATCCCCACTTTACAGAGAAGGAAACTGAGGATCGGTACAAGCCTCAGGACAGTGACAACGGGATAAAACGAAAAAGAGGTCTCTTCAGTATGATATTCGATTGAAGTAATGCCAGTAAATCTACACATTTCAAAATTCTTACAACCCAGCAGGAGTAGCCAGCATTGGGAAACTACCTCTGATGCCCACTGTCATGTTTAACCATCACAGAAAGGAAAGAAGTACATGTATATTTTAGGATAAAATATTTCCCTCTCAAAGAGAGAAAAATGGCATAACCTAAAGAAAATTCTGAAGAGAGCAAATTACTAAGAAATATTCAGCATAAAGTTGACAGTGCTTCCATAACATTTTGAAGTCAGATCTGATTGTGAGTTAAGTTGCAAGAGGGTGACAGATTCTGAACAAGTCAATTGAAACTCAGTAAACAGTTGCTCCATCCAAGTCCTCAGCAGTTAATTACGGTAAGAACCCTGCTTCCTGGGATGTGTCGTTATAATAAATTATAATTAGTGGTTTGAAGCAGATACTTTTCCCTTAAAAAAAAAAATGTGTGTACCAGGGTAAAGAGCTCTGTTGGAGCTGTACCGTTTGAGTCCGAAAAGAGTTACGGTAGAAAATCCGTTATTCTTTTGGCAGCTGAGAAAAACTGTCAGTCAAGACTGTGAGTCAAGAGCTCCGAATATTATTCAAACAGAAGAGAATGAACCTTGTAGAACGTTCAGGGCGGAGAGGCCCTTGGAGCCTTGGCAAATGTTCCGCCTTACTTAATGCCGAATGCTAATTGGTGGATCTCTGCTGATTGCTGTTGGTTTTAAAGCTACATTCAGATGAGGCTTTCTCTGCCGCAGAGAATGTGGCAATTAAAAAGTGCTTTGATATCACTAAGAATGGGCCCAGGAGCAGCTTGGATGGCTCCATGAGCTCATCGAAAATAACGACAGATGGGGATAGCGCTCAAGGCGGGTAAACAGCTCTGCGCACTGATTTTTAAGCAAAGGCTCAGAGCTCAGCCGAGGATAGTTTGACAGCCGGGAGCTTCCTCCACGCTGCTCCTCCCTTACCTCCAAGCCGCCTTTCCTCCCCTCCTGTTGCCTTTCTTTGCCTTTTCTCTCAGAGCTTCCTTCCACTGCTGTCCTGGAGCCCTGGATTCCAGTGATAGTGACAGAAACTTCTGCGGCTGCTATCTCCTCAGAGAGCTTGGCCAAATCCAGTTATTTCTAGAACTACTGGAACTAGGAGTAACCCAGGGGTGGGTAGGGGCTGGATATTTGGTTGGCTGCACCCTTCCCTCCCATTCTGTGCCCTCAAAGACTGACTTCTATAGGCTGCGTCGGCTGAGTGTTATCCTCTGGCTTCTGATTAGATCAGCCGGGGTGGGGGGGGAGGGGAGGGGCGGGGCGGGCGGGGGAGTGGGCGGGGGGGCGGGGAAAGCACCAGCAGCAGACCGGAGGATAAGGGAAAGAGGTGGAGATATCTATTCTCCGCCCCCCGCCGAGCCCGCAGCTCGGCTCCCATCCAGCCCACCCTCTTCCGTGGCTATAGCTTTCATTGAGTTCCAGTAACAGCTCCCTCCCCTTGACCTTTGAGGCTTAGGGGTTTAATGAGTTCCCTCCATGTCCCTTGTTTCTTTTCTGCATGCTTCTCAGTTTCCTTAACCCTCCTCTCTGTAAACAGTCCCTTCTTTAATTCTCTTCATTTTGAGCGGTCATCTGTCAGCTGATGGGACCCTAGCTGATACATACAACAACTTAGGGCCTTTCAGCAGAAGCGATGAAGGCGAGCATCAGGTACCGTTAGTGTGTGGGAGAGTCGTTTGTCACCTGTGCAGCCGGGTGACAGGTGCCATGCTTAGATTCCAGCGAAGCTCTCCTCCAGTAGCCTTCCCAAGTTCCAGGTTAAATATGCTGTGGGACCATGAACTTGGAAAGGTGGAAAAGGAACAAACCATCGGGGTAAAGAGGCTCTTGCTACAGCCCTGTTTCTTTCTTTCCTTTGGTAAATTTCTAAACTGTAAGTGGAGCCCACCAGGCCTTGGTTTTCTTGCCTCCTTTTCAATCCCTATTTCTGTTCCATTTTACTACCATCAAAATTGCTCTGCTGAAGCTGCTTTTTTAAAAGTCACCAAGTTCCAGGTCGCAAAGTCCAGGTAAGACAGTCTCCTTAAAGCTGGTCTTACTCTCCCTCCCTGTGCTCTGGATAAGTTGTGTATTGATATCCTGGCCTACTAGTGTGTGTGTGTGTGTGTGTGTGTGTGTGTGTGTGCATGAGTATGTGCGTGTGTGTTGTGTAAGTAAAGATGTATGCATTTATATATCCTCTAGTGGTCCATGGTCTCTCTGCTCAATCTTTACTTACTTTGGGGCACAATAAGTCCCCAGTGCAGTTCCTTATATATAGCAGGACCTAATGAAATGTTAGTTGAACTCTGTGTTAGGCAGAATAATGGCCCCCCAAAGATGTACACTTTCCCATCCCAGGAAGCTGTGGATATGTTACATTATATGGCCAAGGAGAATTAAGGTTGATGGAATTAAGGTTGCTAATTTGCTGATCTTAAAATTGGAAGAGTATTATGAATTATCCTAGTGGGCCTAATATAATCACAGGGGTGCTTAAAAGTGGGAGAGAGTGGCAGAAGATCAGAGTGATGTGATGTAAGAAGGATTCAACCTCTTTCACTGACTTTGAAGATGGAGGAAGGGGGCACAAGCCAATGAATGAGGGTGCCCTCTAGAAGCTGGAAAGGGCAAGGAAATGGATTCTCCCCTAGAGCCTCCGGAAAGGAATGCAGTCCTGCTGACACCTTGATTTTGACCCACTGAGAACTGTATTAGACAAAATCTGCAGAATTGTAAGATAATACATTTGTATTGTTTTAAGCTGCTAAGTTTGTGATAATTTGTTATAGCAGCAACAGAAAAATAATACAAGCTCCATGCAGAACTATACACAAGACAGGAACTAGCATTAGAACAAGGACCAAAAGGAGTCAGTGGTGGACTTGAGTTAGGCTGGGCAGTGTGCAGCAATGGGACTCAGGTCAGCCTAGGATTTTGGCCAGAAATCCAATGGGTGACAGGCTGGGGGGTCCTTAGACACTCACAGGGCAGGAGTTGAAATCCCTCACCCAAATTTGCTTCATCCTGAGAGGAGCATCATGATGGGTGAAATGTGGTCTATGTTTGTGCATGGGGTGTGGGTGAACGTAAGGGGTGGATATGCTATACTGAGAGGGCTCTTCCTTAGAACGACTCCTACACCCATAGCACCTGTAAGGACACCTACTTCACTGGCCTTATGTGATATGTCACCCTCTGTATGTCCGTCCTCCTAGCTATGGCTGCCCAGGCAGGGTGGGCACATAGCTTAGGCTGCCAATTTGCATACTGACTCTGGTATGATATGACATAGGGAGAGGAACTGGGTCACATAGACTCTCTTTCCCAACAACCTGAACAAAGAAAGACGAGGGGATAGGATAGTGGGCTGCAGAGGGAGGTGAGGCTATGGCAAACTTCACTGTGTAAGCCAAAGAGGGAGCTAAAATCATGGGGGAGCAGGGGGGTTGGTTAGTGATGAATGGAGCAAAGAGGAGAGACTGAGGCCCACAAGGGAGAGGCAGGGAACAACCAGGTCCTCAGCTGCCTCAGGACCTGACAGCTCCTACCTGATCCCCATGATGCCCAGCTGTGCCTCAGATTTGCTCTTAAGTTCCCATATGATCATTGTCTTATGTGCCAACCATACCCTAAGTAACAGGTGCTTTAACAGATCAATATTGTATAGCTATCAGATCTTCACAATAAAAACAAGCCTAACTGAGGTATGTGTGGGCCCCTAAAGTTGACAGCACACCTTGTATGGAACCTGGAGGCCAATAGCAGCCATAAAATGTTTGGCAACAGAATGGAGGAAGTGGAGGAGGAATGGGGAAGAGGTTCCCCGGGTCCGACCCCTTTTACAGGCTTTTGTCGATGGTTTCCAAAATCAGAACTGGCTGTCCTCTGACCTTTCCCCTTGAGTGTAGCAGTTCCACAAAGTCTGGTGCCTAAAGGATGTGGTGTAATGTCATCATCTAGAGTAATGCCTGCCTGGGTCTGAATTCCAAACCTTTAAACTACTAGATGTGATATCTTGAGCAAGTTACTTAGCTTCTAACGTAACCTCAGTTTCCTCATTTGTAAATTGGCAAAAGAATAGTATCTATTCATAGTGTTGTTATGAATGCAAAACGGACTAATCCATGTGAATGGTACAGCACCACGACTGACATATAGTGTGTGATCAGTGTAGTAGGTTGAATTGTGGCCCCCAAAAGATATATCTAAGTCCCACCCCCCAGTACCTGTGAGTGTGACCTTATATGGAAATAGGGTCTTTGCAAATGTTACTAAGGATCTTGAGATGCTACCATCCTGAATTTAGAGTGGACTCCAAGTCCAATAACCAGTGTTTTCCCAAGAGACAGGAGAGGGAGATGTGAGAAAAAAATCACCACCAACAACAAAAAAAACAGAGACAGAGGGACGAAGGTCATGAGAAGAAGGCAGAGATTGAACCGATGTGGCCACAAGCCAGGGTCTGCCAGGGGCCATCAAAAGCTGGAAGAGACAAGGAAGGATTCTCCCCCTAGAGCCCTGCCAGCACCTTGATTTTGGACTTCTTACCTCCAGGACTGTGAGAAAATAAATTTCTATTGTCTTAAGCCACCTGGTTTGTGGCAATTTGTTACAGCAGCCTTAGGAAATGAATGCAATCAATATATTTTCTTTTGCTATTTTAAAGGGGAGCCATGTCTACACTGACAGAGGAAGGATGAGGGTAGTGTTCAGAGGCAGCTGGTAGCAGTGTCTTGATTTCTTGCTGTCCTTTGTTCATTTACAAGAGGGGTGACAGGCAGGATAGATAAATTCACAAACTGGTCTTACTTTGATTCTTTAATTGTTAATATATTTTCCAGTTTTATTGAGATACAATTGACGCACATCATTGTATAAGTTTATAGTATACAGAATAATGGTTTGACTTAAATGTATTGTGAAATGACTACCTCAATAAATTTAGTTAGCATCCATCATCTCATAAAGATAAAAAAAAAGAGAAAGCAAAAAATATTTTTTCTTTGTGTTGAGAACTCTTAGGATTTACCCTCTTGACAACTTTCATATATATCACAACAGTGTTAACTATGTCATCATGCTGTACATTACATCCATGGTACTTATTTATCATGTAATTTGAGGTTTCTCTTACTTTGATTCTTGAGAAAACAAGGAAATTGCCAACCCTTTTACTGAGGCCAAACTAGAAGAACTGGACAGAATAGAAAAGATATATATATACACATATACATATATACACATATACATATATACATGTATACACACATATACATATATACCCACGTATACATATGTATACATATACACATATGTATACACACATATACATGTGTATGTGTATATATACATATATACATATACACACACATATATATGCATATATATACACATATACATATATATACACACACACGCGCGCACACACACATATGTATATATATTTTTTGGCTGTGTTGGGTCTTAGTTGCTGCACATGGGACCTTTGTTGAGGCACGTGGGCTCGTGCGGGCTTCTCTCTAGTTGTGGCATGCAGGTTTTCTCTCTCTAGTTGTGGTGCACAGGCTCTAGAGCACATGGGCTGTGTAGTTTGTGGCACGTGAGCTCAGTAGTTGTGATGTGCGAGCTTAGTTGCCCCATGGTATGTGGGATCCTAGTTCCCCAACCAGGGATCGAACCCACGTTCCCTGCATTGGAAGGTGGATTCTTTACCACTGAACCACCAGAGAAGTCCCTGAAAAGATATATATTTGAAGGAGGAACCTGGAGTTCAGCAGACTCACTGACTAGAAGGAATGAAAAGGGAGTTCAGGTTCTATCAGAAAGAGATTCTGCTAAACTCTAAGACTTTGTCTCGAGCTATGTCCTGGGAGTAAAAATGAACTAGAAGTAGATCAGTCAGCATATGAATTGAAACCATTTCAAATTCTATTAATCCCTCATTGGATTAAGATGGTCTGGAATTGGGAGTGCCTCTAACTCCCTACCAGAAGCAAAAGTAAATCCTCTCTGGAGAAAGATACCAATATCCAGGCCTCAAGTTATATCTGATTTTTTTTTTTTTTTAAGATTCATGGATCTTTTCTTCTTTTATACATTTATTTATTTGGGGTTTTTTTTTGGCTGCGTTGGGTCTTCATTGCTGCATGCGGGCTTTCTCTAATTGCAGCGAGCAGGGGCTACTCTTCGTTGCGGTGCGCGGGCTTCTCATTGCGGTGCCTTCTCTTGTTGCAGACCATAGGCTCTAGGCACGTGGGCTTCAGTAGTTGTGGCACGTGGGCTCAGTAGTTGTGTCTCACAGGCTCTAGAGTGCAGGCTCAGTAGTTGTGGCACATGGGCTTATTGCTCTGCAGCATGTGGGATCTTCCTGGAACAGGGATTGAACCCATGTTCCCTGCATTGGCAGGCAGATTCTTAACCACTGTGCCACCAAGGAAGTCCTGAGTTTTTAAAAATACGATGTCTAGTGCTTTAAAAAAAATTACAGGATACAAGAAACCAAGACCGTATGACCAAAAATAAGAGAAGCAATGGACAGTAGAAACAGGTCCACAGGAGATTCAGATAATTAATATATCAGTCTGGAATTTAAAATAACTCCTCAAGGAGTTAAAAGATGATATTGAGAATTCTAGGTAACCCAAGAAAAATGGCAGTGCATAAATCCAAATCACTCCATATCTTCTCTAAAAAGTATACAGATCAATAAGAGGAACAAATAAAACCACATGAAACAGATACCTTTAGGATAATTAGGAGTCAGAAAAACATGACAAACTTCAAATAATCTGTCAGTAGAAAAATAAACACTAAATTCCACCAGAGTTCTCTCTCTAGCTGACACTGCAATCCTCTGTGGAGAGTGATTTGGGAGAATATTTAATAACGGGTCATTGAAGAAAGGCAGAAAAACAACCAAGAAAATGATATACAGAGGATGTAAAAGGGATCATGGGGAAAGTGGTTGCAATAGAAGACAGACAAAGCAAATCCAACATAGAGTCCCTGAAGCAGAAAAACAAACAATATAATAGAACTAATGTTTAAACTATAATCCAAGAAAATATTTTGGAAAAAAAAAAAAAGACCTGAGCCTACATATTGATAAATCCAACTGGGTACCTTGGAAAATTCCCCCAGAATGGTTAACTCCAAGAAATAGCTTAGTGAAAGTATTAGACTTCAAAGATTAAAAAAAAAAAAAAAACAAAAAAAAAACCTCAGGCCTCCAGGCAGAAAAACTAAATGACTTTGCAAGGGCAAGAAAATTAGGCTAGCATCAGACTTCTCAAGAGCAACATACAAAGCAAAGCAAAAGAGGACGGCACTTATAAGAAATTCAAGGAAAGAAATGTGAGAACCAGAAATTCTGTATCTTGCCAAGCTGTCCTTCAAGGATCAAGGCTGTAGAAGAAGAGTTTAAAACATTCAAGAACTCAGAGAACTCTGTATTCAATGAACCCTTCTTGAATAAGAATAAGTTACAAAGGGATCAAATATATAAAGATAAAAACAAAATCATACATTTATTAGAAGAAAGCATGGGTATCTATAACCTGGTTATAGGGAAAAGCTTTCTGTCACTTAAAATATAGGTACAATAGAAGATAAGATTGATTAATTTAACTGCATTTAAAAAGAAAAAACAAACTTTGCATGGTGTAAACAAACAAAAACCCATTAAGTTAAATAATGAAAGACAAAGTGGGAGAAAATATTTGCAACATATATTACGGGTAAAGAGTTAAAGGAAAGTGATCAAAGAACTCAATAGAAAAATGGATTAAAAATATGAACATACACTTCACACACACACAAAGATATTTAAAATCACTCATAATTATAGAAATGCAAGTCAAAACTATTGAGTTACTATTTCTCATGTATCAGATTGGCAAAAATTAAAAACAAAAAACACACTGCTTGTAAAGGTGTGGATAAACAGGCACTCTTATACATTGCTGGTGTGAGTGCAAAAGCATGCAATTCCCTTATGAAGGGGAATTTTGCCATATCTCACAAAACTACACGAGTTTACTTTGTATCCAGAAGTCCCACTTGTATAAATTTACCCTAAAGATACACCTTCAATAATTTGAAAATGCATATGTGAAATGTTATATACTCTAGCATTGTTTGTGATTATAAAATATTGGAAACAACTTAGATATCCACATATAGAAGATTGGATGAATAAACTATGGTATACCCATACAATGGAATAATGTGCTGCTGAGAGAGAGAGAGAGAGAGAAACAGAATATCTACAAAGAAATGAGAATCTGATTTGCCTCAGGATTTCCAAAGACAACTTGGATGCTTAACTCAATAAAACCAAATTCTGGAAGAAAATTATATTAGACATAATTTTATGTCTAGCCAACCTAGTATTATAAGTGTGAGAGCAAAAATAGAGACATAGT
This sequence comes from Monodon monoceros, assembly GCF_005190385.1. Taxonomy (NCBI): domain Eukaryota; kingdom Metazoa; phylum Chordata; class Mammalia; order Artiodactyla; family Monodontidae; genus Monodon; species Monodon monoceros. The sequence continues at coordinate 37,676,730 of NW_021703765.1, forward strand.
TAAACATGTAAGAAATACCCTTAAACTATCTCAGAAAGAAATACTCATTTTCAGTAGAACAAATAAGTTAAAAAAATCCAAAAGAGCCAGTAAATACAAGCAAAGGAACCAATGAAACTTATTTATTTTTCATTTTAAAAATACTTTATTGAGTATGGTTGAGTATGAGTATGTGTTAATTTTTACTATACAGCAACATGATTCAGTTATACATACATACATATATATATTCTTTTTCATTCTGCTTTATCACAGGATATTGAATATAGTCCCCTGTGCTATATAGTAGGACCTTGTTGTTTATCCATCCTGTGTATACTAGTTTGCATCTGCTAATCCCAAGCTGCCAACCCTTCCCTCCCCACCCCTCCTCCCCCTTGGCAACCACAAGTCTGTTCTTTATGTCTGTGAGTCTGTTTCTGTTTCATAGACACGTTCATTTGCATTGTATTTTAGATTCCACATGTAAGTGATATCATATGGTATTTGTCTTTCTCTTTCTAGCTTACTTTGCTTAGTATGATAACCTCTAGTTACATCCATGTTGTTGCAAATGGCATTATTTCATTCTTTTTTATGGCTGAGTAGTATTCCATTGTATATATGTACCACATCTTCTTTATCCATTCATCTGTTGATGGACGTTTAGGTTGTTTCCATGTCTTGCTATTGTGAATACTGCTGCTATGAACATAGTGGGTACGTGTACCTTTTTGAGTTATAGTTTTGTCCAGATATATGCCCAGGAGTAGGATTGCTGGATCATATGGAACCTAACTTTAGTTTTTTGAGGAACGTCCATACTGTTTTCCATAGTGGCTGCACCAATTTACATTCCCACCAACAGTGTAGGAAGGTTCCCTTTTCTCTACACCCTCTCCAGCATTTGTTATCTGTAGACTTTTTAATGATGGCCATTCTGATTGGTGTGAGGTGATACCTCATTGTAGTTTTGATTTGCATTTCTCTAATAATTAGTGATGATGAGCATCTTTTCATGTGCCTATTGGCCATCTGTATGTCTTCGTTGGAGAAATATCTATTTAGGTCTTCTGCCCATATTTTGATTGGGTTGTTTTGTTTTTCTGTTACTGAGTTGTATGAGCTGTTTTTGTATTTTGGAAATTAAGCCCTTGTCAGTCCCATCATTTGCAAATATTTTCTCCCAGTCCATAGGCTGTCTTTTTGTTTTGTTTATGGTTTCCTTTGCTTTACAGAAGTTTTTAAGTTGGATTAGGTCCCATTTGTTTATTTTTGCTTTTATTTCTATTGCCTTGAAAGACTGACCTAAGAAAACATTGGTACAATTTATATCAGAGAACGTTTTGCCTATGTTCTCTTCTAGGAGTTTTATGGTGTCATGTCTTATATTTAAGTCTTTAAGCCATTTTGAGTTTATTTTTGTGTATGGTGTGAGGGTGTGTTCTAACTTCATTGATTTACATGCAGCTGTCCAACTTTTCCAACACTACTTGCTGAAGAGACTGTCTTTTCCCCATTGTATATTCTTGCCTCCTTTGTCAAAGATTACTTGTCCATAGGTGTGTGGGTTTATTTCTGATCTCTCTATTCTGTTTCATTGATCCATATGTCTGTTTTTGCCAGTACCATGCTGTTTTGATTACTGTAGCTTTGTAGTATTGTCTGAAGTCTGGGAGGGTTATGCCTTCTGGTTTGGTCTTTTTCCTCAGGATCGCTTTGGCAATTCTGGGTCTTTTATGGTTCCATATAAATTTTAGGAGTATTTGTTCTCATTCTGTGAAAAATGTCACGGGTAATTTGATAAACATTGCTTTAAATCTGTAGATTGCTTTGGGTAGTGTGACCATTTTAACAACCAATGAAACTTATTAAGTTAAGTTTACATAAATGTTGAGGAATAACATTAATATAACCTCTACCATTACTTGTATTATCTTTGGAAAGTAACATACCATATGTATACCTCATAAACATGTTGGTAAGATTAGAAGAATTTTTGCTTATACATTGTGGAATAGAGTAAGTCATTCTATAACTGTTAGTTTTGCTTGTTATTACTAACAGTATTCTTATTATTGGAACTGAAGTTCCAGATAATTGTGACATGTGTGGTGGCAGGGATGAGTAAGAGGGAAAGAGAAGCTTGTTAAGTTTCTTTTCCTTTTCAGGGGAGAAGTTAAAGATACTAATTAACAGAAATATATGTATAAATATGTGCTTTACATTTTAAAGGAAAACCACTAAAAGAACAAAATGGAATAAGGAAAATTCAATCAATCTTATAAAAGGCAGGGAAGAAAAAAATACTAAAAAATTATAGTAAATTTGAAAGAATAAAGTAGAACCTTTAAGTAATCACAATAAGTATGAATGGACTATATTCTATTAAAATTCAGAGTGGTTACAATAAATAAATAAGTAATAAATAAATAAATAAATAGGCTCTGTGCTATGTATGAGGCTCTTTAAAACAAAATGACATAGAAAAATATATGCCAGGAAAATGTTAACAAAAAAATGCACATAGCAATATTAATATCAGACAAAATAGAATATAAGGCAAAAAGCATTTTCTGGGATAAAGGAGTTTTTCATATTGATAAAAGTTACATTCTAATAAGAAGATGCAATAATACTACAGTATTATATGTCTAAAGATATAGTTTTAAAATATAAAATAAAAAAATGATAGATTAGGAAAATGAAAATCAAAACCACAATGCAATACCACTTCATACACAGTGGGATAGCTATAATCGAAAAGACAATTACAGGTGCTGGTGAGGATTTAGAGAAGTTGGAACCCTCATACACTGTTTGGTGGGAATGTAAAATGGTGAAGCTGCTTTGGAAAACAGTCTGGCAGTTCCTTAAAAAGTTAAATATAGAGTAACCATATGACCTAGCACTTTCACTCCTGGTTATATATACAAGGGAAATGAAAACATATGTTTATACAAAAATTTGTACATGCATGTTCATAGCAGCATTATTCATAATAGCCCCAAAATGGAAACAACCCAAATGTCCATTATCTAATGAAAAGATAAAGAAGAGGTAGTGTATCCATATAATTGAATATTATTTGGCAATAAAGAGGAATGGAATACTGATCCATGCTACAACATAGATGAAACTTGAAAACATTATGCTAAGTGAAAGAAGCCAGTGACAGAAGACCACATATTGTATGATTCCATTTATATGAAATATCCAGAACAGGAAAATCTGTAGGTAAAAAGGTAGATTAGTAGTTGCCTAGGGCTGGAGGGGTTGAAGGGAAATACAGAATATGGGGTTTGGGACGATGAAAATACTCAAAATTTACTGTGGTCATGGTTGCACAATTCTGAATTATACTAAAAACCATTGAAGTGTACACTTTAAATGACAGAATTGTGTGGTATGTGATTTATAGTTTAATAAACTTCTTATAAAAACAAATGCAAAAAGATAAATATAAAGAAAAATTGAAAAAAATACAGATAAAAAAGCAATTGTAGTGCAAATGTTTAATCATGCATGCACAGTAAATTATTCGGTAGAGCATTAAATATGTCCATATATGTTCACTAATGCTGGAGTGGGACCTGGCCTCTGCAGCTTTAATATAGCTCCCACTGCTGTAGTTCAAAGGCCATGGTTCTAGTCCCAGATTCTGATTCCAATTTACTCTGGGCCCTGAGGAGAATCACTCCACCCCTCTGGGCCTCAGTTTTTTCACCTGTAAAGTGAGAAGGAAAGAGACCTTCCTTAGTGATCTTAGTGAAAGAGATTTTCTTAGCAATCACTAAGAAACTTCTGTTCTCACATCCCATGAAGACCTGGAAGTTTCCCTTGATGTGCTGTTCCTGGTCATCTCTGTGACACTTGTATAAGCCCTGGCTTCTCCTCCCAGTCAGAAGTTAGAGCCCCATGCAGCCAGCAGCAGGCACCTGTATGGTAACTGTGCAAAAAGAAAAGACAAGATAGTATGTTCATTTCACTCCGTAGAGGCTACTGCCAATCTGGACCTGTGTTCATTTCGGTTTTGAAGGGATATATTTTGTCTTCTATTTAAGTCACTGTCTTTGTATTTACATTCAAGAAATTTAACTCTTAAGAATTTTTCCTTATTTGCATTTTCCTTTCTAGGGGTCCTATGAGTTCTTTCAAAAAATTGTAAGCTACTTTGATCAGAGACAGATAAAGCAATGAGGGAATTTGTTACTCTGCATTTAATTCTGACCAACTAGGTAGAAATAGCGTGGACAGGTGGAAATGGGAAAAAATGAGCTGGAAGGTCAACATCATGGCATAATGAAATGAATGTGCAATTCAGAATCAGACCTGGATTTGAATCTTCGTTCATCTCAGTTCACCATTACTAGATGTATGACTTTGAGCCTGCTCAATAACCTCTCTGAGCCTCAGTTTCCTCAACTGTAAAATGAAGACAATATGCTTTACCTTATAGAGTTGAAAGAATTAGAGATAATAGCAGTAGCTGTTATTATTTCTAACTACTAAATGCAGGAATTACAACAGCTAATTACTGCTCAAACACACGCCCTCTGCAGCATGGAAAACCGTGTCTTTGTGAATATCTGTGATTGCTAAAAATTCCATCCTTATATTGAGGTGAAATATTCATCCCTTTAACTTCCATCTATTATCCTGCTTTTATTGTTTGAATCATTGTCATCCTCGTGATAGACTTTAGATACTACAACATATCCCACACCGGCACCAAGTATTCTCTTGGCTAAGTACTCCCCATTACCTCCATTTTTCCTTATAGGACAAGGTTTCCAGATTCCCCACCATCCTGGATGTCAGCTTGGTGATAGCCCCTGTGATTTGTATCTGAGACCATTGGTCTAAACATGGTCTGATTAACCCAAAAAACGTTGAGGCTGCTTCCTCTCTTGGTAATTCTAATGGAGCCTTGAGTGTCATTAGCTTGTTTAGCAACCTAGTCATATCCTTTGTTCCTGTTGAATTTGCATTTATTTGAAACCTGTTAAATTTTTCAAATGGACTTTTTTCAGGGTCAGGTCCTTGGTCCTCTTCAACCTACAGTTGCACGCACACACAAACGTACATATACACTGAATTTTTATCCTGTTTTTCAGATGAGAAAACAGAAAGGTTAAATAGTTTGTGCAAGTATATATATTTCTAAATGTACATCTGTATTTATTTATGTGAAGAGTTCCAGAAAGTGCTAAACACAGCATGCAAATAATATCTAACATTTATTGAAAATTTTCTATGAGCCATCACTGACTCTTTATCACATTTTCAGAAGAGGAAACAGAGAGGTTAAATAGAAGGTGCATATTTTTTCACAGCCTGTGAGTGCTGGAACTGGAGCCCAAGCTTGTACTCTTAACCACTGCTCTATACTGACTCCTGACATGGCACCAAACACATGCACACACAATGGTACCACTTCCATCCGAGTTGAGGACGGCACTGAAATTCAGGTCTTAATTAGGTCACAGTCTCTCTTGGTCCTTATCTGTACTACGTCTGGTTGGGCTAGAGGATTTCTTATGTTTCTCTCAGCCCCAAGTTTCTGCATAAATCCACCAAGACTCTAATCAAAGTGTAGAAGAGAAGCTAAATTTAAAATTTTCTTTCTCAGAAAATTGCATTGAGCTCATGCACAGAACCTCACATTTGCCCCTATTGAATTTCGTCTTATCAGATTTGTTGGGGTGATAAGAGCTTCTGGAATCAGTATTTCCACAACAGCCACATCTCTGGCCCTCCGACTGGGCAGCAGCATCTACAAGCTGACGCTCATATCCTGTTGGCCTTCTTCTAAGTCACTGGTCACACACACAGAAGCCCATACTGGCCTGCAGGGGCCTTGCTTTGGCCACTAGAAATGCTTCTGGGACATGGGGACAACTGTGCATACTGTGGTCTCCAGAACTGTTTTTTTGTTTTTAATATAAATTTATTTATTTTATTATTTTATTTTATTTTTGTCTGCGTTGGGTCTTTGTTGCTGCACACAGGCTTTTCTCTGGCTGCTGCAAGAGGGGGCTACTCTTTGTTGCGGTGTGCAGGCTTCTCATTGTGGTGGCTTCTCTTCTTGGGAGCATGGGCTCTAGGCGTGCGGGCTTCAGTAGTTGTGGCTCGCAGGCTCTAGAGCGCGGGCTCAGTAGTTGTGGTGCACGGGCTTAGTTGTTCCATGGCATGTGGGATCTTCCCGGACCAGGGCTCGAACCCATGTCTCCTGCATTGGCAGGCAGATTCTTAACCACTGCGCCACCAGGGAAACCCCCCAGAACTCTTTTAATGATGTGTCCCCAAATGGTCTTTCCTGCAATAACCATGTAGGATGCAAACCAAGATGAACCATGACCACAGTCTCTGGGTCAGAGTGACCCTGAGCAAGTCCATTAACTGTCTGGTTGTGGCCTTTGGGGTCAGCTTGGAGGAGACCGTGTGAGCTCTTGGGCAGAGGTGGGGTGATGTTGAGAGCACACTGAGAAGCTCGCTCACACCCCACTCCACCATTCTGTCCCCTACAGGCTCAACTCCACAGCAACTCAGTGGGCCACTTTCCCTTCCTCAGCAAGCTCCTTCTCCTTTGATAAGATCAAAAGCCTCACTTTTGGTGAGAAGAAAATGTTGGGCTTTTATTCCTGGCCTTCTTTCCCCCCAAACCTAAGCAAGGACCTGGTCTTTTCTCTGTCAACACACATCCCCTGTCTGCAAGGAAAAGAAGAATTCTTTTCATCATAGGATCTATTTTTTCGGTCATGCCCTATCCCTGGAATGCAAACGCAGACCAAGCTGGTGCAACAATTGACTGGTAGCAAAACTCTGGCACTATTTTGGGAAACCTTGGAGAAAATCTCTTTTTTGGTGCTGGAGATTTTTCTTTCTCATTGACAGCAGATAGGATGAATAGAACAATTGTCTTTTTCTTACGTGATCATGCAGTGGATAATACGTTCCTTTCCAGGTCATGTACCGTGTATCTGCAGCAGGGAAAAGTACACGCAATTTTGCAAACTTCCTGTTAAGTTCCCCTCTTTGTTTAGAAATTATGCTTGCTTGTTTGAAAAGGTTTGTAGTCAAGACTAGGAAGAAGCATGTCTCACTGCGTCCCACATGAGGGAAGAGCGTTGTGATTAGATGTCACCTTTAACCTAGAATTTCTGCCCCGAAGAAAGAGATAGAAATAAGACAGGATCCCTTGCCCCCAGAAAAGGTGGTAGAGACACAGCCTCAGTCATAGCCCTCTCTGGTTTTTTTTTTTGGTTCCCAAAGACAAGTAAACCAAGATATCCAGGATATTTGCACAATCTCACATTCAGACAGAGGAAGTTGTAATCAGATAATGTGTGAATTTTATGGGACTTGCCTTCCATAGGGAGTCAGAGATAGATACCTTTTGTCTGCCATCTGTCTCCCAGAGTTGACTTTCTAATAAAAAGAATGAGAGTGTGACCTGGCTCAGACAGGGATGACATCCCTAATTTTGACAAGTCCTAAAATAAACACCAAGAGTTTAAGTGCCTTAGCGAGGGTCATTCAATATTGAGGTCAACTCCTGATTCTAGATCCAAAGTTCTTTCTTAGTCTTAAGAAAGTCTTAGTCTCAAGGGCCAGGTTTCCTTCAGATGAAGAGCAGACAGAAGCTATCCAGGTCAGGGTTTCCAGGAATGGCTTCTACGGCCCTCACATTTCCTCTCTAGCCTGGGTGTCCAGCTTCAGGGGCTCTGGGGAAGGAGATAAATGAGAAAGACATTTCTGCCAAACACGCCAGCTTTGAGCACAGTGTAAGCAATGGTGTCTCTCCGCTAGGAGAAAGAATAACAAAGGACACGAGGTTCATTTTGGGCAGTCTGTCTCTCTGGACATCTGTGACTGGCCGCCGCTTGAGAGCACGTCTTCCATTTGCCATCATGTTGCTCTGAGTACAAAACAGATTCCGTTCCAACTTAGTGAACTGTGGTGACAGCAGTTATTCTGGTTTTCTAGCTCTCCTTGGTTCATATCTTCTGCTGATTCATCTGTCTTTCATTGTGGGACCTTCCTCCAGCTCTTCCTCCCTCGTGGCCAGGTCAGTACACGATCCAGAGCGGATCAGCTTTCAGTCCCCATGGTTGCCCACCCCTTGTCCCTGACTCACCACAGAGACGTCTTGCACATTCCTGGCTCTGACCACAGCAGGGCATTCCTACCAGATGTGCTGTTTGATCAAGAGGCCCCTAAAATGAAGTGTTCGGAAGCCTGTTGAGCTAGAAGCCCCGGCGAGGCACTGTGGCAGCTGTGTATCCTCAGATCCTTGGGCTCACAGCACAGCAACTCAGCCTGTCTAACTGCTGCTGGCAGCAAAGCTGAAGAGCACATTTTCCTGGTGACAACAGGACTGGGAGACCAGCATTCCCCGAGTGCTGTTTCAGGTGTAATAATAGGTGCTCCTGTGAACTGGTTGCCATCTGTGCTCCAGATTTGCAGGAGCTTTTACCTTGAACCAAGAATAATCATTTCCTCTGCTTGACCTTACTTTTTATGATAAATACAATCGTGGTGAGAGACTGGACATACACACAGACAATGGCCAGACCATATATGACAATGGAACTCTGATCCAGAACCTCTGCAGCAGAAAGGTCAGCACTTGGGCAGTGACTGCAGCTTCCTATTTATTTATTTTTTTAAATCACCCGCCCCGCCCTCCAATTCAGGACCAACTCAAAAAAGCCAAATAAGCTCCCCAAACCAATCCCATAGGACGCCCCACTTCTCGTTAGCCTGCCTCTAGCTTTCCCATGCCAACAATCTCCAATGAGAGCGTACCTGAAGCCTTCCTTTTTTCCACTCTAAAGCTTTCCCACTGCCCTGCCTGCCTGGGAGTCTCTGCCAACACAAGAGATGGTGGCTGGCTGGCCACCATAGCAAGCTCTGAATAAATAGCCTCTGTCTGTTCTCATTCGGGAAGTTTCCACACCGGGTAAGTCGTCCAGCTCTTAAGCTCCTCCCCTCCTACTCTTGACTGCTCAAAGGGAAGATATCCTCAGTAATGGAAAGGGAGCCATGTTATGGTGATGGGCTGTAGTTCCTTTAAAAGAACACAATAAAATGACAGCAGAGGAACAGAAAAGCATCTTTTTTTCTTAATGTTTGGCATTGTCTCTGCATTACCCACGCAGATGTTAAAGGAAAGTGGCCACCCTGGGACCGAGGCTCCACTGAATGGAAAACTCAAGAATCGAGCTTTAAGGATTCCGAAATCCCCTGAAATAAGTGCCCCTTTGTGCTTACAACTGAAGCCCCAGCCCACCCCCCATGCCACCCACCCCCTCATTTTCTCTTTGGATACCTTTCTTCTTGCACAGGATTGTACCCACTGGAGAGCTCCTTGGTCCCTCTAGAACCTCCGATTAGCAGCAATTAAAATACGGTCTTCCAGCAGCTTGACAGTTTTGAAATGCTAATTAATGCTAAGCAGAGCCATCAGGCTGTCCTTCACACCTACTCAGTCCCTGCCCCGGGCATTTTTGCATATTTGAATCAATAAGTTTCTAAAACAAGGAAGTGTGAGATATGCAAATAGAGTGCTCCCACTGTCCTTGCTGAGACTGGTACCCATGGAGACCCAGAAAATGCCCGCAGTGCCCCCCACCCAGGGTTTTTTGTTTTTTTTTAACATCTTTACTGGAGTATAATTGCTTTACAATGGTGTGTTAGTTTCTGCTTCATAACAAAGTGAATCAGTTATACATATACATATGTTCCCATATCTCTTCCCTCTTGCATCTCCCTCCCTCCCACCCTCCCTATCCCACCCTTCTAGGTGGTCACAAAGCACCGAGCTGATCTCCCTGAGCTCTGCGGCTGCTTCCCACTAGCTATCTATTTTACGTTTGATAGTGTATATATGTCCATGCCACTCTCTCACTTTGTCACAGCTTACCCTTCCCCCTCCCCATATCCTCAAGTCCATTCTCTAGTAGGTCTGTGTCTTTATTCCTGTCTTACACCTAGGTTCTTCATGACTTTTTTTTTTTTCTTAGATTCCATATATATGTGTTAGCATACGGTATTTGTCTTTCTCTTTCTGACTTACTTCACTCTGTATGACAGACTCTAGGTCCATCCACTTCACTACAAATATCTCAATTTCGTTCCTTTTTATGGCTGAGTAATATTCCATTGTATATATGTGTCACGTCTTCTTTATCCATTCATCCGATGATGGACACTTAGGTTGCTTCCATGTTCTGGCTATTCTAAATAGAGCTGCAATGGATATTTTGGTACATGATTCTTTTTGAATTATGGTTTTCTCAGGGTATATGCCCAGTAGTGGGATTGCTGGGTCGTATGGTAGTTCTATTTTTAGTGTTTTAAGGAACCACCATACTGTTCTCCATAGTGGCTGTATCAATTTACATTCCCACCAATAGTGCAAGAGTGGTCCCTTTTCTCCACACCCTCTCCAGCATTTATTGTTTCTAGATTTTTTGATGGTGGCCATTCTGACCGGTGTGAGATGATATCTCATTGTAGTTTTGATTTGCATTTCTCTAATGATTAATGATGTTGAGCATTCTTTCATGTGTTTGCTGGCACTCTGTATATCTTCTTTGGAGAAACGTCTGTGTAGGTCGTCTGCCCATTTTTGGATTGAGTTGTTTGTTTTTTGGTTATTGAGCTGCATGAGCTGCTTATAAATTTTGGAGATTAATCCTTTGTCAGTTGCTTCATTTGCAAATATTTTCTCCCATTCTGAGGGTTGTCTTTTGGTCTTGTTTATGGTTTCCTTTGCTGTGAAAAAGCTTTGAAGTTTCATTAGGTCCCATTTGGTTATTTTTGTTTCTATTTCCATTTCTCTAGGAGGTGGGTCAAAAAAGATTTTGCTGTGATTTATGTCATAGAGTGTTCTGCCTATGTTTTCCTCTAAGAGTTTGATAGTGTCTGGCCTTACATTTAGGTCTTTAATCCATTTTGAGTTTATTTTTGTGTATGATGTTAGGGATTGTTGTAATTTCATACTTTTACAGGTACCTGTCCAGTTTTCCCAGCACCACTTATTGAAGAGGCTGTCTTTTCTCCACTGTATATTCTTGCCTCCTTTATCAAAGAAAAGGTGACCATTTGTGCATGGGTTTATCTCTGGGCTTTCTATCGTGTTCCACTGATCTATATTTCTGTTTTTGTGCCAGTACCATACTATCTTGATTACTGTAGCTTTGTAGTATAGTCTGAAGTCAGGGAGCCTGATTCCTCCAGCTCCATTTTTCGTTCTCAAGATTGCTTTGGCTATTCCAGGTCTTCTGTGTTCCCAGACAAATTGTGCAATTTTTTGTTCTAGTTCTGTGAAAAATGCCAGTGGTAGTTTGATAAGGATTTCATTGAATCTGTAGATTGCTTTGGGTAGTAGAGTCATTTTCACAATGTTGATTCTTCCAAGCCCAGGACCAGATGGCTTCACAGGCGAATTCTATCAAACATTTAGAGAAGAGCTAACACCTATCCTTCTCAAACTCTTCCAAAATATACCAGAGGGAGGAACACTCCCAAATTCATTCTACGAGGCCACCATCACCCTGATACCAAAACCAGACAAGGATGTCACAAAGAAAGAAAACTACAGGCCAATAGCACTGATGAACATAGATGCAAAACTCCTCAACAAAATACTAGCAAACAGAATCCAACAACACATTAAAAGGATCATACACCATAATCAAGTGGGGTTTATTCCAGGAACGCAAGGATTCTTCAATATACGCAAAGCAATCAACGTGATACACCATATTAACAAATTGAAGGAGAAAAACCATATGATCATCTCCATAGATGCACAGAAAGCTTTCGACAAAATTCAACACCCACATTTATGATAAAAACCCTGCAGAAAGTAGGCATAGAGGGAACTTTCCTCAACATAATAAAGGCCATATATGACAAGCCCACAGCCAACATCATCCTCAATGGTGAAAAACTGAAAACATTTCCACTAAGATCAGGAACAAGACAAGGTTGCCCACTCTCACCACTCTTATTCAACATAGTTTTGGAAGTTTTAGCCACAGCACTCAGAGAAGAAAAAGGAATAAAAGGAATCCAAATCGGAAAAGAAGAAGTAAAGCTGTCCCTGTTTGCAGATGACATGATACTCTACATAGAGAATCCTAAAGTTGTTACCAGAAAACTACTAGAGCTAATCAATGAATTTGGTAAAGGAGCAGGATACAAAATTAATGCACAGAAATCTCTGGCATTCCTATACACTAATGACGAAAAATCTGAAAGTGAAATTAAGAAAACACTCCCATTTACTACTGCAACAAAAAGAATAAAATATCTAGGAATCAACCTACCTAAGGAGACAAAAGACCTGTATGCAGAAAATTATAAGACACTGATGAAAGAAAATAAAGATGATACAAATAGATGGAGAGATATACCCCCCAAGGTTTTAACTCTTTCACAAGTGGAATGCTCAGATCCTCCAGGGAGTGACCTTTGTCCTTTGTTAGAGCTTTGTTCCAGCATTTGCATAAACTTGTTGACAAACACTTGGTTGAGTCTGTTGCCTAAGCAATGAAGTGGTTTAAAATGCCACCAGGGTATACAACCCGTGAAAGAAAGGATGCAGAGATGGGACTGCTGAATTAGGTACCGAACTGGCTGATGCCCCCAGAGCAAGAAAACCCTAACACCACCAGGCAGAGACCATTTATGACATATTAATCATCTATCAGTCGGTATCTAATGTCACAGTGTGATCAGTAGTCAACAGAATGCCAATAGTGTGTCAAACCCGGTTACATTTCTCTAGAGCAGTGAGCCCTGAGGCTTGTCAGACAATGATCCTATATGAGTTTGAAAGGGCATGCAGTCATCTTTTGCCTTACTTTTTTTTTTTTGTTTTTTTTTTGTTTTGGTTTTTTTTTTTGCCTTTTATTTAAAAAAATTTTTTTAACGTCTTTATTGGAGTATAATTGCTTTACAATGGTGTGTTAGTTTCTGCTTTATAACAAAGTGAATCAGCTATACATATACATATATCCCCATATCTCCTCCCTCTTGTGTCTCCCTCCCACCCTCCCTATCCCACCCCGCTAGGTGGTCACAAAGCAAGGAGCTGATCTCCCTGTGCTATGTGGCTGTTTCCCACTAGCTATCTAATTTACATTTTTTTGCCTTACTTTTAAATACTTCACACTTTTAGAGATTGTTCCTGAAGGGTAGCAGAATATGCTATCCCCAAATATGGTTGTTTGGCATAAGGATTATTTGGAACCAATTATTTTTGAGAGAAAGCAGTCACAGAAGAAGCTCTAAAAACAGAGTAGAATTTACTCTTTTGTAAGGGAAATGTACACTGATGGGGGGAACCTCCATTTGAATGATATCCCCGTCTCTGTATCAGGAAGAGAATGACTAAATTACAAGAAGCTCTTATCAGTGTGTCTGACTTAAATCTGCATAACAACCTTACCCATGTTTACTGTGTTTTCCCTAAGAAGCTCCCATAACTTGTTTGCCACCCATCAATATCTTTCTTTTGTCTGTAGCTGAAGATGGTATTTAGGGTGGTGGTTTGGGCCACTTCAGTGAGTTTTGCTCAGTTTTCCTGGGTATCCCCCATTATACAGTTGGTATCCATTTTATTAAACTTGTGTTTGTTTTTCTCTTGTTAATCTGTCCTTTATTACACGAGGGTCTCTCACAGAACCTAGAAAGGTAGAGGGAAAATGATTTTTCCTCCCCTACATTCCCACCCCCAGGGCAGCCCCAAGACCTGCATGGCGATGTTCTCATCCAGGAACATGTCCTTGCAGCTGATGTTGCCTCAAATCATGCAGACAAGAAGGTCCTCTCCGCTGGGCCTTCTTGTCCCCAAGACCCAGTATAGCAGCCCTTCTGACAATGACTGTCCCCTCTACCAAATGTTACTCAGGGTCCTATAAGCCCTCTTCTCGACTAGGCCTCAGCCTTGGCCTTCTGAGTCCATCCTTCAGGGGTCCCCACTAAGTCAGTTTAGAGAGAATACTCTACCCTTGCTATCCGATCAAGTTCTTCATCCTCAAACTTTGCTGTCCCAAGTCCTTGGCCTGCCTTTAGCAAGAATCCTGTTAGGTCAGTTTAGCAAGAATCCCCTCCCCCCACCCCACCCCGTTGATATCTCCTCTCAGTAATTTTCTGTCCACTGGCCCCTCACCCTGCCCCTTGGCTAGAAATCCCCACTGTCTTTGATGGATGCAGAGTTGAGCCCGATCTCTGTCTCTCTCTCCAATTACAGTAGTCTTGAATGAAGTCTTCCTTACTGCTTTAACAAGCATCAGAATAATTTTTCCTTTAACCCTTCTACGGGACACCACTCCTTTTGCCAGGACTTGGTATAGCTGAGTTCTGGGGCTCATAGCAACACTGCCCAGCAGGCGCCCTGGGATGGAGGAGGATGGAGCTATTGCCTTTGGCCAGCACAGTGCCAGCCCTTCTCCTTGGCCACAGGTGGGTGCAGGATTTGGGCCTAGGCCACTCCCTGGACACAGGCTGGTCCACATGTGCTGGGCCTGATACCCAGACAGTGGCAGAAAGAAGACATCTTCTGTTGAGGTTGCCAAGCTGGGAAGATGTTAAATTGGGGTTTTGCCTCCATCCCCTCAATGGGGGAATCCCTCCTGCAGTTGACCAGAATGAAGCTGAGATGCAGAGGGCAATGGGGCAGAAGAGGGAAGGGTCCTGAGGACATCCCAGAGATTCCAGCTGGCCTGAGTCCCTCCTGAAGCCAGGACATTCCCTTTGGGTCTGAGTTGGGATTTTTGTCAATAGCAGCTGAGTGCCCCGAGTACTGCAGGGTGATGGTTCAGTTATCCCCTTGTACATTCCCCAAGCTGCCCTCCCATACTTTACTCACAGGGCCCCAAGAGAACCTCCTGTGCCAGTTCCTGGCCCCTCTCTCTGAGGTAGCCTTGGCACTGAGCATGTCTGAGCAGGGTCTGGCTTTCCTTTTGTCTTTACAGCTGCCCTGCACAATCTCTCATGACAATACACTAAAACAGTGTTTTTCAAGTTTGAGCAAAGAACAGACCCTATTCAAAGAAAAGAAAAAGCAGACCCCCCTGTGTGAATTTAAATTGTTTTTATACTAAGTGCAAGCATATAACATATATCCATGGCTATATAAAACTAAAATAAATTTTCAAATATAAAAGCAACAAAATTCAAATTAAAAGCAATAATTTCATGACAGATTATATTTTGCTAAAGCCACATTGCTAACTTTGAGTTATTATTAGAAAATGCTCTCTATTTAATTCGTTCTGAATTTTGATAGAGAATAAATGGTGGGAGAAACCCTTGGGCCAATTTCTGTTTCCCCGAGTCCTAACATTTCCATTTCATTGTGATCTTCCAGAAGGAGGCAAGCACTTCTGAGAGTGGAGCTGACCTCCAGGTTCCCCTTGAGATTCTGAGAGCCCAGTTTTGAAACCCTGGATTGTGAGGTGCCCTTGGTGTCCCTGTTCAGGCCCCTTGTCTTAAGGAGAATGGAGGAGGCCTGCCAGGAGGCACATGGCCCTGGACTCATAAAATACTTGCTTCTCTATGTTTTGGTCTTAGGCAGGCAGGTGTAAAAGTCCCCTCACAGGGCATGGCTGCCCCAAGTCCCATTGGGAGAGCAAGAGGGTTCTTGTGATGGTTAAATGCTCTCAGCATTTGGAAGGGATAATGGAAGAATGGGAACATACTGAAAAAATGACATGAAATAATGGAAAAACAGAACAATGTCTTTTTTCCAGAACTGTTAAAAAAAAATAGTATATTGAGAAGGAACTGAGACCTGAGATCCTGGGTAGGTAAGGTCAGTGCAGAGAGGGGTTACTCCAGGACCCTGGTCCCCAGCATTGAATCCTCTGCCTTTAGCCCCCAGAATCCCCAGTTCCTAGATCCTGGGTCTCCAGCTCCAAGCCCCAGCCCCTAACCCCCAGCAGTCAGTGGCCCCATTCCTTTCTATTTTCTCAAAAACTTTATTCTATTATAAAATACTTAAGCTTCATTCATCACCAAACACACTTCTTTGTAATAAAGAACATGTATCGTAATTGCAATGAAAAACTTAAAAAATTTTTCCTGTGACCATAGTGCCTGCTTCAATTTTTTTGAAAGCAAATAATTAAAAATAACATTTTGGAAGTGCATTTCTTAATCCTTCTATGTTAATAATTGCTTATCAAAATTCATAATGCATAGAACAATATATCATTTTGATAAAATACGTACTACTAGTCATTGTAATCTTAATCCAATCCAGACATTTTTAAATGTAAGAAGTATTTAAATACTTGGGGTGTTACTGTCACAGGAAGCTTTTTTAAGTTTTAAAATTCAATTATCTGATGATGTATTCCTTTGTGAGTTTTGACATAAAGTTGGAAGGAGTTCAAAGTATTGAGTGAATTGCTGTAACAGATCTCCTGCCATTACCGTCTACTTATTTGTATGAATAAGAGTACTTACATCAATGAAAATGAAAAATAGGAGTAGAATCTTTGCTGAGTTCTATCTCATTCCAGTAATAAGTACTATGAAGTGGGCACTCCTGGCAAGCGTAACATCAGACTCTTCTTGAAGCCTCTTCCCTCCTCTCCTCCTCTCAATAGAGTTATACTGCTCTTTTAAATTAAATCAGTATTCAGCATTTGTATTATTATGACTAGGTAAGTATTATTCATGGCTAAACCAGCAGTGAGCTATGCTTATATTTCCTTTCTTGTACAATGATATCTTTTCTATTCCTTAGTCTTCTTTATGACTAGTCCTAAACTTTGTTATGGAATTGAAAGTCTGCTCTCAACATGATTAAACACGTCAAATATAACTACAATTCCATTTTCTTCTTGGAGACATTCTCCTTCGAGCTCTCAGTATTCTCCTTCTCTAACCTGGACTTTGTTCCTTGTATCTGTTACATAGCTGTCGTCTGAGATTCACCTCCACATCTTTGGGGACTCACGTCCATGTTATTTGGACGAGCATCCTTGCCTCTCTCTTGAGCTGGATCCCAGGTCTTTGGTCTGCCTTTGTTTTTAGTGGAACACATCTTCGTTGGCTTCCTGGGGAAGCATGCCAAGGGAAGTCCTTTTTCTCCTCTAGGTCCAAATATTTCCAAATTCAGGAAATAGAGAGGACAGAGGAGATTACTGATATCATAGGGATGCAGTCAGCAAAATAATCTAGAACATGGGCAACATTACAGGTCACACAACCCAGTTTCTTCAACAAATAAATTTCAAGAAGAAAAAAAGGCATTTGCAAGAAAATAGTTTGTACAGAAAATAAGAGGAGAAAATGAGAGATTAAAAGATTTAGAAAGCAAACAGTTTACAAGGTGTGGACCTTATATGGATCCTGATTCAAACAAACTATAATTCTAAAGAGTGTGTGACATTTATGAAGCAACTGGAAATTTGAACACTGAATATCTAATGATATTGTTCAATTTTATTTTAGGTGTAATAATGACATTATTCTTATATTTTGAAGTCCTTATCTTTTAGAGAGACTCATTGATAGAACAGAGGGGAAACAGGGTATAGATGAAGCAAGATTGGCCATAATCTGATCATTGTTGAATCTGGGTGTTAAGTAGATGGGAGTTTATTATACCATTGTCCTCTCTACTTTTAAATGTTTGAACTTTTCCACCGTAAATAGTTTTGTTTTGTTTTTTTTAATGAGGAAAACAATAATAAAAAGTCACTGGTTTTTCCCCAGACTTAAGTGATACCTCAGCTGGATATGAATTATAAGATAGAAATTCTTTTACCTCAGAATTGTGAAGGGGTTTCTCCACTGTGAGTCTTCTAACTCACAGTAAGGTTGGTTTCTGAGAGGTCTGATGCTTTTCTGAGTCCTGATCCTGGGTTTTTTATAATCTATTTTTCTCCCTTTCTGTTGGTGTCTAAGAGCTTCCTTTTTATTACTGTTGCTCTATAATTTCTTAATCATATGCTTTGGTGTGGGTCTTTTTTCTCTATTTATCATACTGAGAATTCAAAAGGCCCTTTCAATCTAGAATGTTTTGTTCAAGAAATTGTATTTTTCTTTGCTAACTTTTTCCCACTGTTTTCTTTGTTCTTTCTGAAATTCCTATTATTTGGATGTTGAACTGATGCTATTTTTATTAGGATCACATTAAACTTGTAGATAAAATTCGGGAGAGTCGACACTTTTATAGGGTAGATTTTCTGATCTTGAACAGGATATGTCTTTCCGTTTATTTAATTGTCCTCTCAGTTTTGTCAATAGAGTTTAAAATTTTCCTGCATACTGCACATTTTTAATAATCTTATTCTCAGCAATGTTTACTTTGTTTTATGTCATTTTGAAGTGGAGTCTTTTGTTCTGTTATGTTTGTTAGCTAGTTATTGTTGCATGTAGCAAAGCAATCATTTTGTTTACTAAGTTTTTTAACCAGTTTGCTGAATTCTCTTATTTCTAACAGTTTTCAGTTGATTATTTTGGTTTTTCCAGGTATACATCTATATCATCTCCAAATGAAATTAATTTTGGGTCTGCCTTTTTGTTTATTTTTAACCTCTTCTTTCTTTTTAGTCTTTAAAAATAGATGGTGATGGTGGGGTATTGATTTTTCGTATGTTGCTACATTCTCTTTCCTAGTTTTTCATTTTGAAGTTTCTTTCACTATTGATAAGTGATAATGGATTCTGTTGGTTATGGTACAAAGCAACATGTTCCTCTTGTCTTCTGCATTTCCTACAAATTGACAGCTGGAGCCAGAAATTGGACCAGATTCAAGTTAAATTCTTTTAGCAAGACAGCAGGAAACACATAATGTCTGGTTGTCTCTCTTTTTGTGATCATAGCAGTCACTGATGCTTAATGCCTGTATTCATTCCCTGGGGTACATGGTGATATTCTGCCATTTCTTTTTAAAATATTTAAATAAACATCTTGTTTCAGAATAGTTTTAGATTTACAAAACAATTTCAAAGATAGTGTGAGAATTCAGTGTACCCTGTACCGAGTTTCCCCTATTTTAACATCTTACACTCCTGTGGTACCAGTATTATTTATTATTATTATTATGCATACATTATTATGCATACATTATTATGCATACATTATTAACTATGCATACATTATTAACTAAAGTCCACACTTTATTCAGATTCCCTTGGTTTTTGCCTAATGTTCTTTTTCTGTTCCAAGATCCCATCCAGAATATCACAACACATGTAATTATCACGTTTCGTTCATTGCTAGTGGGGATGCAAGACAGTACAACCACTTTAGGAGACAGTCTGGAAGTTTCCTACAAAACTGAACATAGGCTTACCATACGATCCAGCGATTGTACTCCTTGGTATTTACCCAAATGAGTCGAAAACGTATCCATGCAGAAACCTGCATATACTTATAGCAGCTGTATTCATAATTGCCCAAAATTGGAAGCAACCAAGATATCCTTTAATAAGTAAATGGATAAGCAAATGGTGCATCCATACGATGGAGTATTATTCAGCAATAAAAATAAATGAGCTATAAAGTCATAAAAAGACAATGAGGAAACTTAAAAGCATATTGCCCAGTGAAGGAAGCCAATCTGAAAAGAATACATATTGTATGATTCTAACTATATGACATTCTGGAAAAGGCAAAACTAGGGAGACAGTAAAAGGACCAGTGGTCGCCAGGGTTCAGAATGAGGGAAGAACAGGTGGTGCACAGGGGATTTTAGGGCAGTAAAACTATTCTGCTGATACTGTAATGGTGGATACATTCATTACACGTTCATCAAAGCCCACAGAATGTACAACACAAAGAGTGAACTCTAGCATAAACTATAGACTTTGGTCTATGAGTCATATTACCTCATAAATTATAACAAATGTACCACACTCATGCAAGATGTTAATAATAGCAGAAACTCTGTGTGTGTGTGTGTGTGTGTGTGTGTGTGTGTGTAAAATATATGGGAACTCTGTACTCTCTGTTCAATTTTCCTGTAAACCTAAAACTGCTCTAAAACAAAGTCTATTAATTTAAAGAAATTTCTCATCATATTCCTAATTTAATCAGTTACTTTATATGGATTCATAGAGTCTTATTTTGTCCTATAAGTTATGCCATTATTATTGATAAAGAAAAAGGCATTCCTGAGATCTAGGACCTGGTGTGATGCTTTCAGCTGGGCGTCACTGTTCAAAGCTGGCCTGGTGCTCAAACTAGGCCACGTATCCTCTTCTGTCAGACACGAATCATCTCACAGAGCACCAACATCAGACAAGGCCACTTTGAGACTATGGCAAATTGATACAAAACAAGGCCACTTAATCATTTTTTCTAGGCATAGACAAAAGCAAGATGCAACCCACAAAATACCGAATATCCCTCTCTCCCGGCTAATATGAGTGACTGCTTCTTCTTGACTGTTACAGCCTGATCCCCGCTCTAGTCTGCCCTCCCTACAGATAAGATTTGTTGAGGCACCCATCATAGAAATGTCTCTGCTTCCTGACAGTGTGTGATTCAGAGCGAACCCCATGTTCTTGGACTCTCCCCAAACCCTCCAAAACAAAAGCCGGATCCTGTAATAGTTTCTGACATCCTCTTACTGAGATACCCCATGGTTACTTATGGTACGCATTCGCCCTCACTGTAATGAGTAGTAAACCCAACTGGTTCAACTATAGGCATTGACACTATCATCTATTTTGATGCTAAAATTGTCTCAGATTTGACATGTAGGCCAAAGTCCTGTTGACATATCCCTATTGTTTTTTGAGCACTTTCCTACTTTCTGGCACAATAAGATATCCCAGGCTCATCTTGTAGGTTCCCTGCCCCAGCCCTGGAATCAGCCATTTCTCTAAGGAGCCCTGGTTTCTTTCAGTTGGGAATGATATTAAAAAGCCAAGATTGGGGAGTTAAGTGGGCTCATTGCTTTTGTGGTACCACTGCTTCCAGGTGTGGCCAGGGTTAGGGAATATATATATATGTACTTTTTTTTTTTTTTTTTTTGCGGCATGCGGGCCTCTCACTGCTGTGGCCTCTCCCGTTGCGGAGCACAGGCTCCAGACGCGCAGGCTCAGCGGCCATGGCTCACGGGCCCAGCCGCTCCACGGCATGTGGGATCTTCCACGACTGGGGTGCGAACCCGTGTCCCCTGCACCGGCAGGCGGACTCTCAACCACTGAGCCACCAGGGAAGCCCTATCTGTACTTTTATCTACACACACACAAACATTTGCATCTGTATTTATCTCTGTCTTTATTCCTATATATATGACGTGAGTTCACACTGACCGTCAGTTTCAGCACCACAGGAGTCATTTTATTTTTTCCTTCCTTATTTGTAACTTTCTTTTCTGTCAGTGAGAAACCTGGCATCCCTTTCCCTTAATATATCCACGTATGTATGTAGCCACTCTCCTGCCTCAGACTTCCCTCTGATGCCCTCATGTCACCTGGGCTCAGAAATCCCATGCTGTGCTGTGCCCTCACCAGACATCCTCCAGACTCCGACTGGGCTCTCCCACACTGCCCCGAGCCACCATGACTTCCTTCCACCTTGCTCTGCCCTACCTGAGGGCTTTAAGCTTGAACTGAGAGGAAGGGAATGAGGAAGAGGAAGAAGTGCAGGAAAACTTCTATATTTCCTGTTAACTTAAAAAAAAAAAAAAAAGGAACAGTGTCGGCCAATTTGGTCTAGGCAAAAAACTCTGCCTAAGATACTATTCATGGCAGCTTGTATATTAAACAGTCAATTTCACTTAACAAATGTTTGTTAAAGCATCTGTTTATATTTTATTGTAATGTACTTTTGTGACCACTTTTAGTATTTGTATGGTATAGAATATATTTCGGGGGCAGGGCCCAATTTGCGGCATTGTACCTGTGGAAAGGCACCACCATGGCAACTTTCAGGTGCCAGGGGCAGAGGTGGAGAAGTGCTTTCATCGGCAAGAGCAGCGCCAAGCTGGGGGGCTCCCATCAGACCCACAGGTGCGGCAAGAGGGGAGGGAAATCAGTGTTTGTGGCTGGTGGTGACAGGTGGGGGACGAGTGGGGAGGCAGGTGGGCCTGTTAAAGAAAAAATGATTCATGCTGTTTATCAAAGATCATAAGGCAGCTTTCATTCAGGACCATGGCGATAGGTAGAGAGACCACTGCAATGGGATTCTGCAGCGGGAGAGAGACTGGACTTAACTCTGAATACCGCACAGGCAAGTGGGAATTTGTAGCCAAGGATGAGGGTGGGAGTCAGTGTGTGGAAAATTCCTACATCAGGACTAAGAGGGAACTCTGGCTAAACCAGACTAACAGGATTCTTGCTGAAGGCAGGCCAGGGGTGATCAGATACCACCTGGGAAATGAGGGGGACAAGGAACCTGATCAGATATTGAGGTTAGGGGAGCTGATGCTTGCTGAAACTGTATTTTACAAGCAAGTGCAGAGATGGGCTTGCAGAAGGTTTGGGAACCTGACTAAAGTTTGGTCAAGCAAAGAATCTTTGTCAGCGCTCACTGAATCAGGCTGGCCCACAAGGCCTGTCACCCCCTGTGACCCTGTGATAAGGGACTGTCGTCCAGGGCCCCTGCTGCTGAGCCACCATGGTCCCACCTCACCAAGAATGCCTGGGGGTCACCATTTGACTGTTGATTCAGTCCGATGAAGCTCAGATTCTTCCCCCCAAATTCAAGGGAACAAATATCGGTAAAGCCTGGATTACGTGTGTTACGTGTTATCATTAATCCAATATATACCTGTGGATAGAAGATACCTCCCCGGCGCACCATTCCAGACACATAGAAAGACTTACTGTCTCCAGAATATGCTCTGTGGTCCTACTTCTGCCCTTTGCTGAAGCTCTATCTCACCCTGGCCAGAGACCATGGCCCTCCTTAGAATTCCTAGAGCTTTCTCTCCTCTGTCCTCTCTTTCTCCATCCCTCCAAGAACGGTAGTTTCTTTCTTTTTTTCTTGAAGGGTCATTATCTTGACAATACACAGAACTGCAGAGCTACTGTGACTGCACCCTGACAGCGGTGGGGAGTGGAATGGGGCGTTGTGTGAATCCACTCGAAGGAAAGAAAACCCTGCCCTGAAGTCAGGGCTGAAAAGCCCAGAAGACGCTGAGCAGGTCCCTCCAGGAGCCACTCATGTTTGCAGGAGGCTTGGAGGAAGTTGTGTATCTTACAGGCCGCCTTGGGCACCCACTCGGGTGAGTGAAGGGCTGACCCGTACCTGTGACCTTCACTGCTGTTTGTCCGACTCACCCCCTGGGTCTTGCCACAGAGCTCAGGACCCTCTCGCCCCGTTCCCCCCCCCCTGCCTCAGCCACCCCTGTGTGCTGGTCCCCCAGGCCCTGTGATAACCAGTAGCTAACCCCCTCCATTAGCCTCTGCCCTCCCTGTGGTCGCCGGGTCCAGGGAGGCCCTCCCGGCTCCTGCGCTGCCCACAGAGGACAGACGGCGGCCCGTGACTTTCAGAGGCGTCTGTTCATTACCACCGGCGCCCTGACTGCTCTTTCACCCCACCCGTCCCCCACAGTACCCAGCCCGGACCCCTCGACAGTGGGAAGGGGCGTCAGGTTTCCCCGTCTCCACGAGGGCCTTTGACTTTCTTTCTCGACATAACAGGACTTCCATGGGCACCTGAAGGTGGTAAATTTTGCCAGGCAATGTGCATTCTTCCGATCTTGCTCGCTTCTGGGACTTGACAGGCTGTGATTTGTTTGTTTGTTGTAACTAAGGAGCCACAGGCTGGGAAGGCGATTGGCTGCCTTCAACCCTTTACCGCCCAGCTGTGAAGGCAGGTGACAAGGAGACTGTTCTTTGCTGTGTGTTCTCACTGGCCCAGCCCAGGATCAGAGCATCCAGGGGTCCTGGTGGGTGGGTGATCCTGGTAAGGCTGTGAGAGCCTTGTCTCACCCGCAGACCAGTGCTGCCATTATCTGAGCCCTTTCCGGGAGCCAGGCTCTGTGCTAAGTGCTTTGTTGCCAAGTTCGCTGTCTCACGTAGTCCTCACAACAGCTCTCTGCGAGGTAGGTGTCAGCACCCCCATCTTGCAGGAGAGGAACCTGAAAGGTTCAATAAGGTGTCCACGGCCAGGACTGTAGACGGTGGTGTTGGACTCTGGCCCCGGCCCACCTGGATTCATAAGCAGTAAGCTAGCTCAGCCCACAGCAGCACACCCACCACCAGCCTTACAAAGCGGGGGGACAATTTCGTTAGAGTGCAAAGCATTAGGGGTTCAAATAACAAATGGTTGTCCAATGCAAGCCCATGACATGGTTTAAAAAAAAGCACCTTTACACAGCTGGAAGCCCCGGTCTAATTTCTCTCCCTCCGCTGTAACATGGACCACCTCTAGCCCAGGTCCTCTAATGGAACTTGAGGGTTTAAATTTCTGCTGCTGTCCAAGACACCCTAACTCTTAGACCCCAGAACCCACCCATCCTAGGAGTCCAGCCTGAGCAAACTCGCACTGTGGCCCTCTCAGCCCTTGCCCTGGGATCTCCCAAAGTCTTTGTGGAATCTTCTTTCATCCCCACCTCAGAGCATATCCTTGCTCCCCCTTTTGAGCTCAGGCGGGGCGGGGCGGGGCGGGGCGGGGGTGGGGGCCACAGGTGCGGCCACTTGAAGCAGGATCTTACTGACTGCCAATTGAATCCGGGCCGCTTCGGTGAAAACCAGGAATCTTAACGCCTAGACCACAAGGGCCAGCAGGCTTGAAACAGGACCTTGGTCCTTGTCTTCTCTGAAGAAAGAATTCAAGAAGGAGACAGAAGGTAGTGAAGCAGGTAAAGTGTTTATTCGAAAACAAGTACGTGTGGAAAGACACACGAGGGGGCTCGGAGAGTCACGTGCTTTGGGGGTGGCTTAAACTGTTTATATGGGGGCAGTTTTCTGGGTTTCCTCTAGCCAATCATCTTGCTTCATCTGGCTTTGTGCCCATATCTGGTCTGACTCAGGGCACTCCCCGACATGGGCGCACGTCTTTTAGCCAAGATGGATTCCAGCGCGAGGGCTCTGGGAGGCTGTCAGGACGTACTATGGGCTAACACCCCCTCCCTTTTTTGACTCCTGAGGAACCATTTTTTGCGCATGTGTAGTCGGGGAGGTCTCCTTGACCTCAAGAATGAAAAATGTGGTTGTCTTATCTTTTTACTCAGGCAGAGCTCAGCTCCTCTCTGTTCCTGCCTTTATCTTTCCCTTGAAATGTCTGCAGGAGACAAGCTCCAGCTGCTCAGCCTGCGGCCCAGCTATCTCCTGTCTCACTTCCAAGGGTGTGATGGTGCCAGAGGGGCTAAGCTGGTGTTTACTGAGGGATGGCCTTCTAACCTTTTGATCTTCATCTCAGTCCTCCTGGTCTGTAACCAGGGTGAAAGGAAAGACTGGGTGCCCGGTGTGCCTCAGATCCACCCCAGCCCTTCCTGTGCGCCTCTTTTGATTGTAAGGAACTACATTTCACGGACATCTTTACCACTGACCTTGGGAGGCATGCCACGGGAGGCCTGGTGGAAAACTGGAGGGAGGGGAGGAAATTCCCTACTGCTTTACTCTCTCCCTCTGCTCTTGCATCTCAGCAGTGGCTGTGTTCCCTTCAAGGCTCCAGCTTCTGCCACGCAGCCCCTGCCTTATGGTCCCAGCTCCCATGGGGCCATCTCACAGTTTCAGTATCTGCAGGAGACCTGGTTTTGGCCCCTGGTCCCACCCTCTGCTCCCACTGTCTCACGGGCCCTGGTGTGTTTGTGGCTTCCTGCTGTGGCTAATCTCTGCTTTTCTACTGTTTCCTGTTGAATTCCTCTGCGCTCCTGTAGCTTCATCAACTGATCCCCTGTATTAAGTTCCTCTTTTCAAAGACCTAGAGGGATTTCTGTTTTCCTGGGCAGACCCAGCTTTCACCAAGTGCTTTATGAACCATACTGCCTAGACAAAGGAAGAGGCTCTTGTTCCTCTGTTCCTCCCTGCCCAGCTTGGAAGTGAGGAGGGCAGAGCTCATTTCTTTCTTTTTAAAGTCTAGATTTGTTATGATTATAGAAGTTACCTGTTAGTGAGGAAAGCTCTGAGCAACAGTGATGCGACCCTCCACTCAGACTGTGGGACTGTCCCCCTCTTTATCCCCAGACCCTCAGCTCCTGCACAAGAGGGTCAGATGAACATCTGCAGCAACACAGTTCTTATTCCCGGATGACTGCAACCTGGCTGGGAGCTAGGCTGCAAGTCCTTCCTGCTGAGGTCATGGCTCAAAGCTTCAGTTCACTGGGCATGAGCTGCCTGGAAACACGTGGATGCGTCAAACCAGGCGCCGGCAGCAAGAGCTGTGAGTTGGTGTGTGTGGGTGTGTGTGGGGGGGTGAGTCCTGTGTAGAAATGTGCAAATGCCATTTGCTAGGATGGGGAGTTTGTCTCACAGGGTCTCCAGGAAGCAGGGAAGGGATGGGGTGGTGGAGAAGAGAACAGGAGTCTGATGCAAATCAACCCAGTAACCCTGGAGACCGGTGCAGTTGGTACCTTCAGCAAACACTGAAGCCTTTCCTCTGTGTGATATTTATTTCTTCTAATGTGTTACTATAGTTGTTATACTTTTATCAAAAAAAGATGCTACATTAGAAGGGGAAATTCAGCCAGTTCTCTAGCAGTGGGGGAAAGGAGAATGATGTTGGCAGAAGAAAACCTCCTCTTAAAATCTGGCAGGTGCTGTTGAAGGTGGCAGTCCTGATATTACTGCAATGCTTCTTTCCTTATGCTCGGATGGAGGGAACTGAGCTATTCCAGATCTTTTATTCTTTGTCTCAGAGGAGTAGGAGCTAATTACAAAATATCATTCGATATACTCACTGTTGAAAGATGACAGCCACTATGTTTTTCTCTTTTCAAAATGCAGAAGCCACTGATCCATTTCATTGCCTGGCCCAGCTGTGAAGTGCACATTCTAGATGCTAACTATTATGTTTCTTAGAACAACTTCCCTTTGATAAAACTTTTCCAAAGAGTAGATAACGCATCCTTTACTTCTAAGGAAGTGACGTGCAGCAGACAGAGAAAAACTGGGGCTGGAAGAGTCCTTTTCCTGCCCTCTAACCCTGAGACCAATACTCTGAGAAGGTTAACCCTTCTGCCTCCTTGAGGAGGGGAGGGGTGAGAGGGGCCACCTAAGAACTCCACTCTGGCCAAGGGAAAGAACTTATATTTCAAGGCCCTGCCCCAGAGTTTGAAAAGTAAATCTCTCAGCTGTTTGATAAGCGGTGAGAAAGAGCCCCTTCCTTTGTACTCTGGGCATGGTCTGGACAGAAGAGAGTGGACCAAATGGCTCAGCTGATGCTCAGCACGTTAATGAAGAGGTCCATGGGAAACACTTTCTGCCTTTCTTTTTATTATTTTTTTAAATTAACTTATTTTATTTATTTATTTTTGGCTGCCTTAGTTCTTCATTGCTGCACGTGGGCTTTCTCTAGTTGTGGCGAGCGCGGTGCATGGGCTTCTCATTGTGGTGGCTTCTCTTGTTTCAGAGCACGGGCTCTAGGCACGCGGGCTTCAGTAGTTGTGCTGCGTAGGCTCAGTAGTTGTGGCTCGTGAGCTCTAGAGCACAGGCTCAGTAATTGTGGTGCACGGGCTTAGTTGCTCCGCGGCATGTGGGATCTTCCCGGACCAGGGCCCAAACCCGTGTCCCCTGCATCGGCAGGTGGATTCTTAACCACCACGCCGCCAGGGAAGCCCACTTTCTGCCTTCCTATTGCTACACTGTTTTCTTCTGGAGATTATTATTCATTATTGGGAAGTGTGTGTGTGTTGGGAGTGGTGAGCATTACTGCCCAAAGATTGTTGCAGGGAACTGAGTGGAGTGGGGGGAGGGGGCTCCATCCCACCAAAGCCATGCATGGTGGCCATAGTGTAGGTGGAGGGCAGCAGTCCCTAAATTCCAAGTGGTAGTCCCCAGTGGAGGAGCTGAAGGCCATGGGGAGCTGAGAGACACATAACGAGGCATCAGCAACATGGCTGGATCATGGCCTGTGTGAGACCAACGTCTCTTTCAAAACGTGACGTGAGCTCTTCCTGGAGAGGTAAATATACAGCTGTCACAAGTTCTTCCAGGGTTTAATGAAGGAATATTCTAGATGAACCCATTGGTCATGACACTTAGCCAGCATTTCTCCCCAAAACCTATGCTATTAAGAAACTGAGTTAATATAATAAGTAACTATTTGGAATAGAAATCATCCATACTCGTGCTACTAAGAAAGTAATTTACATAGAAACGGAGAGTAGAATGATGGTTGCCAGGGGTGGGGATGGGGGAGAATGGGAGATGGTCAAAGGGTACAAACTTCCAGTTTTAAGATGAGTAAGTCCTGGGGATCTAATGTACTGACATGGTAACCATAGTAACAGTGTGGTTATACAGTAATACAGTAACAGTACTGTATTACATACTTGAAAGTTGCCGATAGATCTTAAATGTTCTCACAACACACACAAAAGGTAATCGTATGCGAGGTGGAGGTGCTAACTGACCTTATTGTGGTAATCATTTTGCAATATATACACGTATCAAATCATCATATTGTATACCTTAAACTTATACAAAGTTGTATGTCAGTCATATCTCAATAAAGCTGGGGAAGTTAATTAATAAGAAATGCTCCAAACCCATGCTATTAAGAAAGTGAGTTAATGTAATAAGGAATTACTTGAGGGAAAAGTCCCAGCCCCACATGTGGCAAATCACTATTTGGAAATTTTGGAGTGTGGTGAAGAAAAGAAAGTCAACAACAAAGATTAAAACCTTAGAGGACCTCAAGTTATGATGGAGTTTAATCCTATGAGCTAGGAAATACTGACAACAAATTTAAATCTCATTCATAGGATTTATTAAGAGCCTCGTCCTAGGGCCGGTGGCCTAAAACTAGCCCAGTAATGAAATGTTCACCCCTCCAAGCAAGAGGGACGTTCAAAATATTTCACAATTAAGTGGGGCCACTGGAATCAACCACTTAGATTTCCTATCAGCACGGAATTCTGTGCCAGATGATAACCGTACAATTGCCATTGTGGAAAGGACTGGGGGCTTTGTGGGAGGAGGAGGATCAAGGTAGTCAGGACAACAGGAAGCACTTGAAGAGCTCAGGGAGTGACATATTTACCAACCAATGTGGAAGTATTTTAATGTTTCGACAACCCGAATGCCCATGCTGTTGCATACCATCTTGGTCCTGCATCCATCCATTCGATCATCCACCATATCTATTCATCTACCACCCACCCACCCACCCATCCATCCATCCATTCATTCAGTGTTCCATCTATCTATTCAACACACCTATCCTAGGGATACTTCCTTGGGTGATGTGTGTCACAGTGGATATACGGATGAGTGGACATGGCTCTTAGCCTTGGGGAGCTCACAAACTATTCTTGTTATTTGTGGGGAGGATGTGCTTTGGCTGCTGCCATTTATCCTACTGTGATAGAATTATGGTGAGATGTCGTGGAATAACACATTAAATAAATGTATAAAATTTCACAGAGCATAAGTTTATCATTTTATACGCCTCAAAGAAATTTTGTACTTTCCTCCTAGCAATCCTGTGAGATGGGTAGAAACACATTCTATTGACACAAACAAAGGCACTGAGATACAAAACTGTTATGTGACAGCCAGAGGGGTACAGAGCCAGGAATCTGGCCAGTGGCCCTTCATCATGGGTAGAAGTGGGTGGAATCATTGCTGAGTGATTGTGACTTCAAAGTATGGAATCCTTTCCTATCTTAACATTGACATTGTCTGGCAAACTGCGTAGCCAAGAGTGGATGATCCAGGTTTCTGTGGTTGAGTTGACACTGGCTCTGCAATTAGGCAATGTCTGGCTCTTCGCTGGTTCGACAGAGTAAGCAGGAAGGAAGGGAGGATTCACTGAAATTCAAAAGGCCCCTGTGATTGGAATGGTAAATTTTCATATAAAATGCAATTCAACACCCTCAAATGAAGAAAGGGCTTCTCATGTTCTTTCAAGGACCTACTGAACCAAGACAAATGTCCCAGTGTTCCCACTGGGGATTTACTTTCTTCCTTTCTGTGAAGCCAGTATGAATGGTTACTTTTCAGTCGTCTGGATCTTTCTGTACCCAACTGTGGTAGACTCTGACAGACAAAGTGGCTGCCTCTGGCTTTGAGGGTGAATGGAAAAACACATTCTTGTAGCCGAGTGAAAGAGTACCTCCCAGAAGTTGATCAAGTTTGAGTCAGTTTTTAAGCTGTCAGTGGGGACTAGCCTATAGAGTATTTGTAAGAGGAAAATAAGATTTACTATCCTTCTTTCTTCCCTGAACTTCACTGAAGGTTTTGGCTAGAGAAGAAGTAACTGCAAGAAGCGTGACCTGTCCTCAGGAGATTTATGACCAGAGCCTGACTGGCAGTGACTTAAGCTAAAAGTACCTGGTCAAAAAGCAGAAGAGTTCACTCTTGGGTTATTGGTCATTCAAGAGGTGAAACAATAACCAAGAATTATGACTCCTCTGTCACACCTCCTTGAAATGGGTCAATACCTCTGGTACCCAGAGCAAGGGCAGGTATAGCTTTCTACCAAATATAAAATAGGCTCCAATATTGTTTATGATGGCTGAGCCCACAGAAGGGTCTGTGAACAGAATAGATTGTCCATGCAGAGACCACAGGCTTTCATGTGCCTGTGAGAGATGTTAGCTGAGAAAAGGTCCTGGGGAACCTGCCCTTGCCCTGCTAGCCCTCAAGCCAGGAGTGGATCCTGGATGGGGAGGGCCGAGGAAAGATGGAGCATCATGGTCTGGTCCTGGGAAGCAGCATCTGAAAGAGGCAGCGTCAGACTCAAGCAGGAGATGATTAAACCAACCCTGTCTGCTGCATGTATGTGGCCACCTCGGGCCTCTCAGGTCCCCACCTGCTCCTTGTCCTCAGCTGGTCCTGGTTAACTTCCTCACATTCTGCTACTTCCTCTACTTTGAGCCCATGAAGTCAGGGCTTTCTACATGTATAACCCCAGAAGGGATCAGAAAGCCTGCACAGCACTTTAGGCATTACAAAGAGCTCATATTAGTTATATATTTCTGAATTAAAAACCACCCCAAAACCTAGAGGCTTAAGACAATTATTTGCTTATGATTCTGTGTAAGAAAGTAAAAAGTGGCCCCAACAGCTGGCAGCTGTGGTGTTCCTGAATGTATATAAACAGTTTTCACAGCATATAAACAACACTCAGACAAGGCCATTCTTTGACCATGATGGAATAAGACAGAACAAGACTATTTTGTGATCATGCCTGAAACTATACAGAGACAAGGACAGTCTGCAACTCAAAAATAACTAAACACCTCCTCCTTCCAGCTAATATGAGTTGCCGCTGACAAATGTAGTCCCACTTTAATCCTCCTGCCTCATGGATAAAACTTATCAAGAGATCCAGTCACCAAGGTGGCCCCATTTTCTGAAAGCACCCAATCAAAAACTGGCTCCCACTTCCCTAAATGCCTTATGGAATCACCCAACAGACACCCAGATCCTATAATAAGCCCCTCCTGGCTTCCGCTTCCTGGTTCCTCTGGTGTACACTCTCCATTGCTGCAGCACTCGAAATAAAGCTAACTTTGCTCGACTACAAGTGTGTTCCTAGTGGTCTTTGACAGGTAGGTTAGCAATTGGGGATGGGCTCAGCTGGCTGGTTCTTCTGCACCTGGAGTCTCTTGTATGGCTCCAGTCATCTGGCAGCTCAGCTGGGATAGGATGGTCTAAGACGGCCTCACTCTCATGGCTGGGCAGACAGCTGAGCCACACGTCTCCAGCAGGCTAGCTCAGGCGTCTTCTCGTGGTAGACTTGTGTGGTATAAGAAGGCAAGTCCCAACGCACAGTATGTTAAGCCTCTGCTCAAATTATGTCTGCGAATGTGCCATCAGGCAAAGCAAGTCATGTAGCTAATCCCAGAATCAATGTGGGATGAGACCACGAAGGGTGGAGATACAGGAAGAAGTAATTGGGGGCCCATTTCTGTAATAAACTACCATAGCACTGAACACACACACAGTCTCATTCAAACCTCACAAATGAAGACACTGTTTTCCTAATTTTACTGATGAGAAAATTCAAGTTTAGAAAAATTTGAATCTTGACTAAGGCCATAAAGTAAATTTCAAGGCTGGAGCCCAGGACCAGATTGCTGAGCTGTACTTCAGAGTTTCTCTCCTCAGATCCCTCACTGAAGATTTGCACTCTTGCTTTGGTTCTGCAGGGCCCTTCAAGTACTTTTTTTTTTTTTTTTACATCTTTATTGGAGTATAATTGCTTTACAATGTTGTGTTAGTTTCTGCTTTATAACAAAGTGAATCAGTTATACATATGTTCCTATATCTCTTCCCTCTTGTGTCTCCCTCCCTCCCGCCCTCCCTATCCCACCCCTCTAGGTGGTCACAAAGCACCGAGCTGATCTCCCTGTGCTATGTGGCTGCTTCCCACTAGCTATCTATTTTACGTTTGGTAGTGTATATATGTCCATGCCACTCTCTCACTTTGTCACAGCTCACCCTTCCCCCTCCCCATATGCTCAAGTCCATTCTCTAGTAGGTCTGTGTCTTTATTCCTGTCTTACACCTAGGTTCTTCATGACATTTTTTATTTTCTTAAATTCCATATATATGTGTTAGCATACAGTATTTGTCTTTCTCTTTCTGACTTACTTCACTCTGTATGACAGACTCTAGATCCATCCACCTCATTACAAATAGCTCAATTTCGTTTCTTTTTATGGCTGAGTAATATCCCATTGTATATATGTGCCACGTCTTCTTTATCCATTCATCTGATGATGGACACTTAGGTTGTTTCCATGTCCTGGCTATTGTAAATAGAGCTGCAATGAATATTTTGGTACATGACTATTTTTGAATTATGGATTTCTCAGGGTATATGCCCAGTAGTGGGATTGCTGGGTCATATGGTAGTTCTATTTGTAGTTTTTTAAGGAACCTCCATACTGTTCTCCATAGTGGCTGTACCAATTCACATTCCCACCAGCAGTGCAAGAGTGTTCCCTTTTCTCCACACCCTCTCCAGCATTTATTGTTTCTAGATTTCTTGATGATGGCCATTCTGACTGGTGTGAGATGATATCTCATTGTAGTTTTGATTTGCATTTCTCTAATGATTAATGATGTTGAGCATTCTTTCATGTGTTTGTTGGCACTCTGTATATCTTCTTTGGAGAAATGTCTATTTAGGTCTTCTGCCCATTTTTGGATTGGGTTGTTTGTTTTTTTGTTATTGAGCTGCATGAGCTACTTGTAAATTTTGGAGATTAATCCTTTGTCAGTTGCTTCATTTGCAAATATTTTCTCCCATTCTGAGGGTTGTCTTTTGGCCTTGTTTATGGTTTCCTTTGCTGTGAAAAAGCTTTGAAGTTTCATTAGGTCCCATTTGTTTATATTTCCATTTCTCTAGGAGGTGGGTCAAAAAGGATCTTGCTTTGATTTATGTCATAGAGGTTCTGCCTATGTTTTCCTCTAAGAGTTTGATAGTTTCTGGCCTCACATTTAGGTCTTTAATCCATTTTGAGCTTATTTTTGTGTATGGTGTTAGGGAGTGATCTAATCTCATACTTTTATATGTACCTGTCCAGCTTTCCCAGCACCAATTATTGAAGAGGCTGTCCTTTCTCCACTGTACATTGCTGCCTCCTTTATCAAAGATAAGGTGACCATATGTGCGTGGGTTTATCCCTGGGCTTTCTATCCTGTTCCATTGATCTATATTTCTGTTTTTGTGCCAGTACCATACTGTCTTGATTACTGTAGCTTTGTAGTATAGTCTGAAGTCAGGGAGCCTGAGTCCTCCAGCTCTGTTTTTCGTTCTCAAGATTGCTTTGGCTATTCGGGGTCTTTTGTGTTTCCATACAAATTGTGCAATTTTTTGTTCTAGTTCTGTGAAAAATGCCAGTGGTAGTTTGATAGGGATTGCATTGAATCTGTAGATTGCTTTGGGTAGTAGAGTCATTTTCACAATGTGGATTCTTCCAATCCAAGAACATGGTATACCTCGCCATCTATTTGTATCATCTTTATTTTCTTTCATCAGTGTCTTATAATTTTCTGCATACAGGTCTTTTGTCTCCTTAGGTAGGTTGATTCCTAGATATTTTATTCTTTTTGTTGCAGTGGTAAATGGGAGTGTTTTCTTGATTTCACTTTCAGATTTTGCGTCATTAGTGTATAGGAATGCCAGAGATTTCTGTGCATTAATTTTGTATCCTGCTACTTTACCAAATTCATTGATTAGCTCTAGTAGTTTTCTGGTAGCATCTTTAGGATTCTCTATGTATAGTATCATGTCATCTGCAAACAGGGACAGCTTTACTTCTTCTTTTCCGATTTGGATTCCTTTTATCTCCTTTTGTTCTCTGATTGCTGTGGCTAAAACTTCCAAAACTATGTTGAATAAGAGTGGTGAGAGTGGGCAACCTTGTCTTGTTCCTGATCTTAGTGGAAATGCTTTCAGTTTTTCACCATTGAGGATGATGTTGGCTGTGGGTTTGTCATATATGGCCTTTATTATGTTGAGGAAAGTTCCCTCTATGCCTACTTTCTGCAGGGTTTTTATCATAAATGGGTGTTGAATTTTGTCGAAGGCTTTCTCTGCATCTATTGAGATGATCATATGGTTTTTCTCCTTCAATTTGTTAATATGGTGTATCACATTATATGATTTGCGTATATTGAAGAATCCTTGCATTCCTGGAATAAACCCCACTTGATCATGGTGTATGATCCTTTTAATGTGCTGTTGGATTCTGTTTGCTAGTATTTTGTTGAGGATTTTTGCATCTATGTTCATCAGTGCTATTGGCCTGTAGTTTTCTTTCTTTGTGACATCCTTGTCTGGTTTTGGTATCAGGGTGATGGTGGCCTCGTAGAATGAGTTTGGGAGTGTTCCTCCCTCTGCTATATTTTGGAAGAGTTTGAGAAGGATGGGTGTTAGCTCTTCTCTAAATGTTTGATAGAATTCACCTGTGAAGCCATCTGGTCCTGGGCTTTTGTTTGTTGGAAGATTTTTAATCACAGTTTCAATTTCAGCGCTTGTGATTGGTCTGTTCATATTTTCTATTTCTTTCAAGTACATTTTGTGACTGACTTTTTTCATCTATCATAATATTTTCAGCTTCATCCATTCCTTTTTATGGCTAAATAATATCTCATTGTATGGATATACCATATTTTGTTTATCCATTCATCAGTTGATGGGCATTTGGGTTGAAGCCAAAAGGAGGAGGGGCTGTGAATTAAGTTATGAGCTGTGCATAATAAAGTTATGCCAGCCCATTTATGCCTTTTACTGGGGCAATTTGACATCTCAATCTACAAACTGCCCTCTCTCCTCCAGGTTGAGGAGGGGACATATGTCCCAGGAGGCAGGGATAGTGAGTGGGGGGAGTCATGAAGGGCTCCACTGCATGGGACCTCTCCCAGGCCTGAAGCAGTCTTGCTCCCACATTGAGGCATTTCCCACAGGACCCCATCTGGGGCCAGGCTCTCACTTCAAGGGCACAATTTTATTGCTAGAGCATCTAGACATAGCACATTTAATCAGTCAGGAATTTCTTCTGTCACCAGATCAACAACTATGGCCCTAACACAACTAGGAAAAGATTCCCTAAAAATACAGATTTAACCAATTTCTGCTTTTTCTTAGTTAAACAGAAAAAGCTTAGAGTGGGGCTTGAGAAGGAGGAAAGGAAATAATCTCTATCCCCAAAGCTACTCTACAGCAGACAGCAGGAAGTGTCAGGTGTCTATGAGAACTGGCAGGGCTGCAAGAGCTAAGATTGATTGGAAGTGGCAGAAACTAGAGACAGTTCTTTTTAAAAGACCACACAAAACAAAACAATGGTGCGTTTAGAAAACATGTGTTTCTAGAATTAATTGTAAAAGGCAGCGATGAAAATGGCTGTCAGGACATGTCCTGAGACCTTCTTGCTGAACTGTGCCCCAATTGCAGTGAGGTCCTTGAGTTTATCCACCCCCACAGGGTTCCCCAGAGGTGCCAGAGGGGGCCTGGAAATCCACACTTTTAACAGGGCCGTGAGTGGTCTGAGCATCCCATTTCGGAATCACTGTCCTAGAGGCCACCTTAGTTCTGTCTTCTGATTGCAGTGTTCGTTTCTGAAGGTGGAAGTCACAGAAGAAAGGAGAATGCTTTGGAGTCCTTGGGAGTGACATGAATCAGTCCTCACATAACTGGAAAATTTAATTGCTTGGCACATTCCACTTAAGACACATGCCCACTTTAGGTCAATGAAAGGAGTATTTTAATATCGGTTCAGTTTGCTTAATTGAGTTGAGAAGCCCTCCGGGGAAGGAGAACTACACCATTTCTACTGGAAACTAGTGGATATTCACAGGTTGACTGCATTATGGTGTATTAGTCAGGGTTCCCCTGAGAAACAGAACCAACAGGATATATATGTAAAGAGATTTATTGTAAGGAATAGGCTTATATGATTATGGAGACTAAGAAGTTCCAGCCCGAGTCTGAAGCAGGAGAGCTGATAGTGTAACTTCCAGTCCAAGTCTGAATCCAAAGGCAAGAGGAGACCAATGTCCCAACTCAGAGACAGGTAGAGAGAGAGTGAATCCCTCACTCAGCCTTTTTGTTCTATTCAGGCCTTAATCTGATTGGATAAGACCCACCCACACTGGGGAGGGCAATCTGCTTTACTCATTCTACTGATTCAAATCTTAATCCAATCCATAAACACCCTCACAGACACACTCAGAGTAATATTTAACCAAATATCTGTCCATCCCGTGGTTCAGTTGATGTATAAAATTAACCATTACATGTTATTTCACATTTCAAAATAAAGTGGGATCTAAATGTATTCTACTACTCTTAATTTAGTTAAACCTGGCGAAGGACCCTCAAGTCAAGAAGTCTCTAAAACGATACCTCAGTGCTGTGCTTTTTCTTGGGTTGGCTGGCTGGTGACCCTGGTGTCCCTCTTCTTTCCCACCATGGCTACCCTGCTTTGTAACACAATGGCTTCTTTACATGGAGATCTCCTCCATCAGACTTGTGAGTTCCCAAAGCCAGGACCCTGGTCTATATTGTTTACCCAGTACTGCTAGCCTGGGATGGTGCCTGCCACATAGAAGGTGCTAGAAGGTGCTCAATAACCTTTTTTTAGAAATTGGACTTGATCCTTGGCCCATAATACTGGTATATTGAGTTGGCTTCCCCATCCACCACCAAATCTCTTGCAGGACAGGCTTATGGCATTGTTTAAGCTTGGTTTGACAAATTAATATGAAATACTAAGAGAAATTATTAACATTTATATGACAGAGAAAGCATTAGAATAAAATGAGACTATAAAATAAAATTGTAGCAAATGACTAATGAAGGTGGGGCTCAACCCAATAAACAGTCTTTCCATAGTTGGTTTTCTTCTGGTGAGTTGTGGCAGCAGCTGCTGATTTACAACAGGCTGATTCTGACCAAATCTAGCTCAGATTGTGATGAAGAAATATAACTCAATATTATGCACAAAATATAGTTCATAGGGCTTCCCTGGTGGCGCGGTGGTTGAGAGTCCGCCTGCCGATGCAGGGGACACGGGTTCGTGCCCCGGTCCGGGAAGATCCCACGTGCCGCGGAGCGGCTGGGCCCGTGAGCCATGGCCACTGAGCCTGTGTGTCCGGAGCCTGTGCTCCGCAACGGGAGAGGCCACAGCAGTGAGAGGCCCGCGTACCGCAAAAAAAAAATGAATAAATAAAATAAAAAATATATATATATTTCATTTGTTTTGTTTTGCACCAAATGTCATTGAGGCATTCAGAAAAATGTTAAAATACCTTTCATGGATGATTTTTCTCCAGTAAATTTTTAATCACACCAAATATGCAATAAACAAATGTAGTTATTTCCTCTATAATTAAATTGACTAAATTCACAAGTTCATCACATTAATTAAAACAGCACTCACCCAGCTGTCAAATTACAAATAGCTGGCTTTCTCTTGGGCTTCAGATGATAGCTTTTACTAGTTCATATATTTACGCATACACAGGCTATCATTTGCCCTGCACTCTTTCAGATTTGTTAATTTTGCAACAAATCCTTTGTTAGGAAAAAAATGAAAATTTAAGTAATATCTGTTCTTTAACTGAAGCCCACAGTCAAACCTGTTGCATTTTTTTTCAGTCAAATGTCAGCTATGTCCCTATAAATAAAGCTAATTACCAACTTCAAAGTAATAGATAACCCTGAACTTTTAGAGAAAGAGTATGTTCATTTGAATTCATTTATGCCTGGATATAAATGATTTCAAGACATAATGGTGCAAAAACCCAGTATTCCCAGAGACTGATTATATTTGACTCTAAAGACCCAATGATGATACAACATAATTAAACACACAGTGGTGTGAGTACCTCTGAAGCACATTATCTGCAGCGTGGATAAAGAGAAAAGAAACGGGATTTCTTTTTTTTTCTTTAAATGAGACTTTAAGAATGTAAATCTGGTTTTCAAATGTTTAGTTAAATCACTCTTTTCTCTCTCTCTCAAATCCCACATGAAGTTAGTTTTCATAGACTCAGATTTGGAAGTTGAGTCTAATTCCTGACTCAGAACCAGAATCTTCTTTTTGTTGCTCTAATCGCAGGCAGCCTCTCAAGGCAGCCTTTCCTCTATTTGAAGGGCTCATTGCTGGAAGCATCTCCTTTATGTTGTTAGAGCCTTAAACCATGTCCCTGTAGGGTCCCATAATCATTTGACCTTATTTGGCCTTGTTTCTGTAATTCAGAAAAAGCCCCCTCACCCCTAGAAGTGACCTGAATCTTGCTCATATTATATGTTTTTCAGACGACTTCCTTCCATTCTGGATACTAAAACCCTGACTGACTCAAACTTGTCAATACCGGTTTTAAAATGTAAGTCACAAATTCAATACTGCAGATTTCTTGAGTAGCATTGTGTCAGGTACATGCTAAAAATTTGGTTATTATAAAGAGATCATTTTTTTGTTTGTTTTCCACCAAGTGTCATTGAGGCATTCAGAAAAATGTTAAAATATGTTTCATGGATGATTTTTCTCCAGTAAATTTTTAATCACACCAAATATGCAATAAACAAAAGGCAGTTATTTCCTCTATAAATAGATTGACTAAATTTTACTGTCCTCCAGTAGTTTCCAATTGGGAATAGACCAATTCTGCACCTCTCTCCAAGCTTCTCTTTCCACGCCATCCCAGTCTCCCTCTAAGGGGGAAGTTGTGCCTGTGGTTGGTTAAATCCCAAGATAGTCACTGGTCCTGTTTTACTAGGGGACCAGGTGGCTGAGCCTTAAAAGATACCACCCATTTGTGGTGCCCTATCCATCTTCCCTAAGGCAAGATTTGGAGCCTAGTGACAGGCCAGCCATCCACTGTTTCTGTGTTGTGTCCACTCTGGTAAGTGGACTCTGCCCACTTGAACCCCCTCCATCTCTCTCTGTCTCTCCGTTGATCTGCCCCTCTCTCTGCACTGGAGGTGCAGGTGGGAAGAGTAAGTATCCCACTTTGACCTTGAACCAAATCTGCCTACTCTAACTGAATTTTCTTAGTGGGCTCTACTTTGTAGAATAAGGGCATTGGTTCACATTAAATCCTGGCACTTTATTCTCATTCTGCTATTGTTCTTTAAACACAGATTCCTCAGCCTGAGCCACGATGAGGAGGAGTGGGGGGAGGAGAAGCACCATACAGACTTTCCTGGGACCCTGTGCCTCATTCCACCAGGTGCACACCAGAGCCCCACCCAGAAATCCCAACACTCACACAGCAGACATAATAAAAAATATATACCCATAAAAGGAGAACAAAAACATGGAGTTTCCTGGGTGAGAGATTGGGGGTTGAGGTAGAAGTTGTAAGGCAAGGTGTGGAAAGAATTACAATTTCAGCAGGTGCAGCTGGAAGGCTGAGGAGGGAGATGACAGCCTGTGAGGGGGGGAGAAACTGGAATATATTCAGGAAATGGTGAGATCTCAAGTTCAGTTGAAACATGTAGGAAAGAGAGGGAAGAAGAAGGCTGGAAAGAGCTGGCCAAAATATGAAGCTCTTTGCCTTACAGGCCAAGGTTTTGTGCATGGCTTGGTAGGCAATGAGGAGTTGCTGCGGTTTAGCATGTTGGGAAGTAGAAGTGGTCCCCTCACATACAATGATATGTGGGCCAGGGAAGAGGGAAAAGGGAGGCTGGGCAACTGTGAGCCCAGTGAGGAGGCTCTCAAGTGTAACACCCAGATGTGGTGGTCCATGGAGAGGGCAGTGCAGAAAGGATTGATGCAAACCCAGGTTGGACTCATCCTTTTAGCTGCCACATCAAACTCTTGGTTGACGTTGGAGTTGGCATTGACTGAGATCACCAGATCTTTTTTTTCACAGGATTTCTTTCAAGTCTCCCCACACTCACAATTTACAAGTGACTAGGAAGATGTCTGTATGAAGCCTGACCTTCATCTTTGTACAAATTAATCTTTTTTAGTGTTAACTTGACATTCCTGACTCCCAAGATAAGTCTCAATCTTCACTCTGTTGTCTATCACTTTATCTCTTCTTCCCTGCTCTGTTTTGTCAGAAAATGGAATAACCATCAAAGCTATTGCTAAAAATGTTGACAAGATAAGGACAGATACGGGCCCCTGGAGCTCTAAGTGGAAGCCCCACGAATAGCATCAAAACCATTGACCAACAGACTGCAGGAACATTGCTTCC
Source organism: Monodon monoceros (assembly GCF_005190385.1). Classification (NCBI taxonomy): domain Eukaryota; kingdom Metazoa; phylum Chordata; class Mammalia; order Artiodactyla; family Monodontidae; genus Monodon; species Monodon monoceros. The sequence continues at coordinate 37,717,475 of NW_021703765.1, forward strand.
CTGGAAGCAAATCCATCCATCAACCTCATCATGCCCCTGAGTGTTAATCATTTCATTCCATAAAAGACTTCACAGTGACATCAAATACTCTGTGCATTCCCCTGGCCTCTGGACTCTAGCACCGGCAGTGATGAGAAGGTGGGTCATGTGACACTATTGTTCTGCTGATTTTACAAAGACTGCTCTTTCTTTTTTTTTTTTTTTTTTGTGGTACGCGGGCCTCTCACTGCCGTGGCCTCTCCCGTTGTGGAGCACAGGCTCCGGACGCGCAGGCTCAGCGGCCATGGCTCATGGGCCCAGCCGCTCCGCGGCATGTGGGATCTTCCCGAACCGGGGCACGAACCCGTGTCCCCTGCATCGGCAGGCGGACTCTCAACCACTGCGCCACCAGGGAAGCCCTCTTATTTTCATTTTAAAGATATTTTCATTTTTCTTATACAAATACAAGAAGTAAGATTACTGGATCATATAGTTTTCCATAGTGGCTGCACCAATTTACATTCCCACCAACAGTGCACAAGAGTTGCCTTTTCTCCACATCCTCACTAACATTTATTATCTCTTGTCTTTTTGATAAGAGCCATTCTAACAGGTATAAGGTGATACCTTATTGTGGTTTTGATTTGCATTTCCCTGGTGATAGTGATGTTGAGCACGTTTTCATGTACCTGTTGGCCATTTGTATGTCTTCAGAAAAATGTCTATTTACTTCCTCTGCCCATTTTTAACCGAATGGTTTTGTTTTGTTTTGTTTTTGTTATTGAGTTGTGTGAGTTCTTTATATTTCACATATTAACTTTTATCAGATATTTGATTTGTAAATACTTTCTCCCATTCTGTAGGCTGCCTTTTCATTTTGTTGATAGTTTCCTTTGCTGTGCAGAAGCTGTTTAGTTTTATGTGGTCCCATTTGTTTATTTTTGCTTTCGTTGCCTTTTCTTTTGGAGTCAAATCCAAAAAATCATTGCCAAGACCAATGTCAAAGAGCTTATCCTTTGTATTTTCTTCTAGGAGTTTTATGGTTTCAGGCCTTATGTTTAAGTCTTATTCAATTTTGAGTTGCCTTTTGTGTATGGTGAAAGATAGTGGTCGAGTTTCATTCTTTTGCATGTGGTTGTCTGGTTTTCTCAGCAAGATTTCTTGAAGAGACTATCCTTTCCCCACTGTATATTCTTGGCTCCTAAATTAATTGACTGTATATACATGGGTTTATTTCTGGGCCCTCTATTCTGTTCCTTTGAGCTATGTGTCTCTTTTTATGCCAATACCATAATGTTTTCATTACTATAGCTTTGTAATATAGTCTGAAAATCAATGTTAAAAAACAAAATTCAAAAAAAAAAAAAACAAAATTCCACTGAGTAAATTTGAAGATCTAATTGGCTTTATTCAAAGATTTATGAATTGGGCAGCATCTCATCTAGTAAGCAGAAAGGTGCTCCAAGGAGTTGTACAAAATGGAAGGTTTTTATAGGTAAAAAGAGAGTGGGACAAGGAAATGAGAAGAGTAGATTACTTCAGGAAATGTTAGCTTTCTTTAGGGATAGGCAGTGGGTCTTAGGCAGATTACCTCACTAGTGCTGACCAGGAAATCAAGACTGATTTGTTTAAATTTCCATTCTTGGGAGAAGCTGAAACTGCAGTTAGGTTAGGTAGCCTTGGTGGGTGTTAGCACAGGTGACACCATTTGGGGCTTGTTTCTTTTAACATCACAAAGTGTGATGCCTCCAGCTTTGTTCTTCTTTCTCAAGATTGCTTTGGCTATTTCGGGTCTTTTGTGGTTGTATACAAATTTTGGGATTGTTTGTTCTATTTCTGTGAAAAATGTCATTAGTATTTTGATAGGGATTGCTCTGAATCTGTAAATCCCTTTGGGTAGTATGGACATTTTAACTATTTTTTATTTGGACATTTTAACTATTAATTGATCCAAACTATGGGCATAAAATATTTTTCCATTTATTTGTGTCTTCTTCAGTTTCTTTCATCAGAGTCTTATAGTTTTCAGTGTACAGATTCTTCACCTCCTTGGTTAAATTCAATCTTGCTATTTTATTCTTTTTGATACGATTGTAAATGGGGTTGTTTTCTTAATTTCTCTTTCTGATAATTCATTTTTACTGTATAGAATTGTAACTGATTTTTGTATATTGATTTGGTATCTTGCAATTTTACTGATCTTGTTTATTAAATCTAACAGTTTTTTGGTGGAGTCTTTAGGGTTTTCAATGTATAATTCATTAATTATATATTTTCTCTATATTATATATATAATTTATTTTATTATTATTATTAAGAAAGTTTAAAACACACCTTGTAGGCAGAATTCTAAGAGAGTTTCATGATCTCCACCACCTGATGTTATGCCCATGATTGGGTTTCATATATGGCAAAAATGAAGGAATTTTGCAAATGTAGCTAAAGTCCCTAAGCAATAGACCTCGTTTTTTTTTTGTTGTTGTTGTTTTTTGTTTTTTAAAATATTTTATTCCTTTATTCTCTTTTTCTGGAGAAGATTTTAGTCCTGGATACATGAAATACATCAGGGGGAGGTAAAAATCATTGTGTATCCAAATAACAATATATTTGCTGAATACATTTTCTTTCTTTGTAGTTATACAATAAAGTAAGCTGATTTTTTTGCCTTTATTTATTTTTTATACAGCAGGTTCTTATTAGTTATCTACTTTATACATATTAGTGTATATATATCAGTCCCAATCTCCCAAATCATCCCACACCCCCCCCCACTTTGCCCCCTTCGTGTCCACACGTTTGTTCTCTACATCTGTGTCTCTGTTTCTGCCCTGCAAACCGATTCATCTGTACCATTTTTCTACATTCCACATATATGCATTAATATACGATATTTGTTTTTCTCTTTCTGACTTACTTCACTCTGTATGACAGTCTCTAGGTCCATCCATGTCTCTACAAATGACCCAGTTTTGTTCCTTTTTATGGATGAGTAATATTCCATTGTGTATATGTACCATATCTTCTTGATACATTCATCTGTCGATGGGCATTTAGGTTGCTTCCATGACGTGGCTATAGTAAATAGTGCTGCAGTGAACATTGGGGTGCATGTGTCTTTTAGAATTATGGTTTTCTCTGGGTATATGCCCAGTAGTGGGATTGCTGGGTCATATGGTAATTCTATTTTTAAGGAACCTCCATACTATTCTCCATAGTGGCTGTATCAGTTTACGTTGCCACCAACAGTGCAAGAGGGTTCCCTTTTCTCCACACCCTCTCCAGCATTTGTTGTTTGTAGATTTTCTGATGATGCCCATTCTAACTGGTGTGATGTGATACCTGACTGTAGTTTTGATTTGCATTTCTCTAATAATTAATGATGTTGAGCAGTTTTTTATGTACCTCTTGGCCATCTGTATGTCTTCTTTGGAGAGATGTCTATTTAGGTCTTATTCCCATTTTATGATTGGGTTGTTTTTTTAATATTGAGCTGCATGAGCTGTTTATATATTTTGGAGATTAATTCTTTGTCCATTGATTTGTTTGCAAATATTTTCTTCCATTCTGAGGGTTGTCTTTTCGTCTTGTTTATAGTTTCCTTCTCTGTGCAAAAGCTTTTAATTTTTATTAGGTCTCATTTGTTTATTTTTGCTTTTATTTCCATTACTCTAGGAGCTGGGTCAGAAAAGATCTTGCCCTGGTTTATGTCAAAGAGTGTTTTTCCTATGTTTTCCTCTAAGAGTTTTATAGTGTCTGATCTTACATTTAGGTCTTTAATCCATTTTGAGTTTATTTTTGTGTATGGTGTTCTAATTTCATTCCTTTACATGTAGCTGTCCACTTTTCCTAGCACCACTTATTGAAGAGACTGTCTTTTCTCCATTGTATATCCTTGCCTCCTTTGTCATAGATTAGTTGACCATAGGTGCAGGGCTTTATCTCTGGGCTTTCTATCCTGTTCCATTGATCTATTTTTCTGTTCTTGTGCCAGTACCATATTGTCTTGATTACTTTGGCTTTGTAATATAGTCTGAAGTCAGAGAATCTGATTCCTCCAGCTCTGTTTTTTGCCCTCAAGACTGCTTTGGCTATTCAGGGTCTTTTGTGTCTCCATACAAATTTTAAGATTTTTTGTTCTAGTTCCGTAAAAAATGCCACTGGTAATTTGATAGGGATTGCATTGAATCTGTAGATTGCTTTGGGTAGTATAGTCATTTTCACCGCATTGATTCTTCCAATCCAAGAACATGATATATCTCTCTATCTGTTTGTGTCATCTTTGATCTCTTTCATCAGTGTCTTATAGTTTTCTGAGTACAGGTCTTTTACCTCCTTAGGTAGGTTTATTCCTAGGTATTTTATTCTTTTTGTTGCAATGGTGAATGGGATCATTTCCTTAATTTCTCTTTCTGATCTTTCATTGTTAGTGTATAGGAATGCAAGAGATTTCTGAGCATTAATTTTGTATCCTGCAAGTTTACCAAATTCATTGATTAGCTCTAGTAGTTTTCTGGTGACATCTTTAGGATTCTCTATGTATAGTATCATGTCATCTGCAAACAGTGACAGTTATACTTCTTTTCCAATTTGGATTCCTTTTATTTCTTTTTCTTCTCTGATTGCCATGGCTAGGACTTCCAAAACTATGTTGAATAATAGTGGTGAGAGTTGACATCCTTGTCTTGTTCCTGATTTTAGAGGAAATGCTTTCAGTTTTCACCATTGAGAATGATGTTTGCTGTGGATTTTTCATATATGGCCTTTATTATGTTGAGGTAGGTTCCCTCTATGCCCACTATCTGAAGAGTTTTTAACATAAATGAGTGTTGAATTTTGTCAAAAGCTTTTTCTGCATCTATTGAGATGATCATATACTTTTTATTCTTCAATTTTTTAATATGGTGTATCACATTGATTGATTTGAGTATATTGAGGAATCCTTGCATGCCTGAGATAAATCCCCTTGATCATGGTGTATGATCATTTTGATGTGTTTTTGGATTATTCTTGCTAGTATTTTGTTGAGGATTTTTGCATCTGTATTCGTCAGTGATATTGGTCTGTAATTTTCTTTTTTTGTGATAGCTTTGTTTGGTTTTGGTATCAGGGTGATGGTGGCCTCATAGAATGAGTTTGGGAGTGTTCCTTCCTCTGCAATTTTTTGGAAGAGTTTGAGAAGGATGGGTGTTAGCTCTTCTCTAAATGTTTGATAGAATTCACCTGTGAAGCCATCTGGTCCTGGACTTTTGTCTGTTGGAAGATTTTAAATCACAGTTTCAATTCATTACTTGGGATTGGTGTGTTCATATTTTCTATTTCTTCCTGGTTCAGTCTGGGAAGGTTATACCTTCCTAAGAATTTGTCGATTTCTTCCAGGTTGTACATTTTATTGGTATAGAGTTGCTTGTAGTAGCCTCTTATGATGCTTTGTATTTTCTGCGGTGTCTGTTGTAACTTCTCCTTTTTCTTTTCTAATTTTATTGATTTGAGTCCTCTCCCTCTTGATGAGTCTGGCTAAAGGTTTATCAATTATGTTTATCTTCTCAAAGAACCAGCTTTTAGTTTTATTGATCTTTGCTATTGTTTTGTTTGTTTCTATTTCATTTATTTCTGCTCTGATTTTTATGGTTTCTTTCCTTCTATTAGCTTTGGGTTTTGTTTGTTCTTCTTTCTTTAGTTGATTTAGGGGTAAGCTTAGGTTGTTTATTTGAGATTTTTCTTGTTTCCTGAGGTAGGATTGTATCACTATAAACTTCCCCCTTAGAACTGCTCTTGCTGCATCCCATAGGTTTTGGATCATCGTGTTTTCATTGTCATTTGTCTCTAGCTATTTTTTATTTCCCCTTTGATTTCTTCAGTGATCTCTTGGTTATTTAGTAACGTATTGTTTAGCCTCCATGTGTTTGTGTTTTTAACGTTTTTTTCCATGTAATTGATTTCTAATCTCATAGCGTTGTTGTCGGAAAGGATGCTTGATATGATTTCAGTTTTCTTAAATTTACTGAGGCTTGATTTCTTACCCAAGATATGTTCTATCCTTGTGAATGTTAAGTGTGCACTTGAGAAGAAAGTGTAATCTGCTGTTTTTGGATGGAATGTCCTATAAATATCAATTAAATCTACCTGGTCTATTGTGTCATTTAAAGCTTGTGTTTCCTTATTAATCTTCTGTCTGGATGATCTGTCCATTGGTGAAAGTGAGGTGTTAAAGTCCCTCCCTATTATTGTGTTGCTGTTGATTTCCTCTTTTATAGCTGTTAGCAGTTGCCTGATGTATTGAGGTGCTCCTATGTTGGGTGCCTATATATTTATAATTGTTATATCTTCTTCTTGGATTGATCCCTTGATCATTATGTATTGTCCTTCCTTGTCTCTTGTAACATTCTTTATTTTAAAGTCTATTTTATCTGATATGACTATTGCTACTCCAGCTTTCTTTTGATTTCCATTTGCATGGAATATCCTTTTCCATCCCCTCACTTTCAGTCTGTATGTGTCCCTAGATCTGAAATGTGTCTCTTTTAGACAGCGTATATATGGGTCTTGTTTTTGTATCCATTCAGCAAGCCTGTGTCTTTTGGTTGGAGCATTTAATCTATTTATGTTTAAGGTAATTATCTATATGTATGTTCCTATAACCATTTCCTTAGTTGTTTTGGGTTTGTTTTTGTAGGTCCTTTTCTTCTCTTGTGTTCCCCACTTAGAGAAGTTCCTTTAGCATTTGTTGTAGAGCTGGTTTTGTGGTGCTGAATTCCCTTGGCTTTTGCTTGTCTGTAAAGCTTTTGATTTCTCCATTGAATCTGAATGAGATCCTTGCCAGGTAGCATAGTCTTGGCTGTAGGTTCTTCCCTTTCATCACTTTAAATATATCATGCCACTCCCTTCTGGCTTGTAGAGTTTCTGCTGAGAAATCAGCTGTTAACCTTATGAGAGTTCCCTTGTATGTTAGTTGTCGTTTTTCCCTTGTTGCTTTCAATAATTTTTCTTTGTCTTTAATTTTTGTCAGTTTGATTCCTATGTGTCTTGGCATGTTTCTCCTTGGGTTTATCCTGCCTGGGACTCTCTGTGCTTCCTGGACTTGGGTGGCTATTTCCTTTCCCATGTTAGGGAATTTTTCAACTATAATCTCTCTCTCTTTTTTTTTTTCTTTATAAATTTATTTATTTAGGCTGCATTGGGTCTTCTTTGCTGAGCACGGGCTTCCTCTCTAGTTGTGGCAAGGAAGGCTACTCTTTGTTGCCGTGCACGGGCTTCTCATTGCAGTGGCTTCTCTTGTTGCAGAGCATGGGCTCTAGGATCACAGGCTTCAGTAGTTGTGGCTCACGGGCTCTAGAGTGCAGGCTCAGTAGTTGTGGTGCACACGCTTAGTTGCTCCATGGCATGTGGTCTCTTCCTGGAGCAGGGCTCGAACCTGTGTCCCCTGCATTGGCAGGTGGATTCTTAACCATTGCACCATCAGGGAAGTCCCTATAATCTATTCAGATATTTTCTTGGGTCCTTTCTCTCTCTCTTCACCTTCTGGGACCCCTATAATGTGAATGTTGGTGTGTTTAATGTTGTTCCTGAGGTCTCTTAGGCTGTCTTCATTTGCTTTCATTCTGTTTTCTTTATTCTGTTCTGTGGCAGTGAATTCCACCGTTCTGTCTTCCAGGTCACTTATCTGTTCTTCTGCCTCAGTTATTTTGCTATTGATTCCTTCTTGTGTATTTTTCATTTCGGTTATTGTATTGTTTATCTCTGTTTGTTTGTTCTTTAATTCTTCTAGGTCTTTGTTAACCATTTCTTGCATCTTCTCGATCTTTGCCTCCATTCTTTTTCCAAGGTCCTGGATCATCTTCACTGTCATTATTCTGAATTCTTTTTCTGGAAGGTTGCCTATCTCCACTTCATTTAATTGTTTTCCTGGGGTTTTATCTTGTTCCTTCATTTGTTACATAGTCCTTTGCCTTTTCATTTTGTCTGTCTTTCTGTGAATGTGGTGTTCGTTCCACAAGCTGCAGGATTGTAGTTCTTCCTTCTTCTGCTGTCTGCCCTCTGGTGGATGAGGCTATCTAAGAGACTTGTGCAAGCTTCCTGTTGGGAGGGACTGGTGGTGGGTAGAGCTGGATGTTGCTCTGGTAGACAGAACTCAGTAAAACTTTAATCCGCTTGTCTGCTGATGGGTGGGGCTGGGTTCCTTCCCTGTTGGTTGTTTGGCCTCAGGAGACCCAGCACTGGAGCCTACCCAGCTCTTTGGTGGGGCTAATGGTGGACTCTGGGAGGGCTCACGCCAAGGATTACTTCCCAGAACTTTGGCTGCCAGTGTCCTTGTCCCCACAGTGAGCCACAGCCATCCCCCCACCTCTGCAGGAAACCCTCCAACCCTAGCAGGGAGATCTGATTCAGTCTCCTATGGGGTCACTGCTCCTTCCCTTGGGTCCTGATGTGCACACTACTTTGTGTGTGCCCTCCAAGAGTGGAGTCTCTGTTTCCCCCAGTCCTGTCAAAATCCTGTAATCAAATCCCTCTAGCCTTCAAAGTCTGATTCTCTAGGAATTCCTCCTCCCATTGCCAGACCCCCAGGTTGGGAATCCTGACATGGGGCTCAGAACCTTCACTCCAGTGGGTGGACTTCTGTGGTATAAGTGTTCTCCAGTTTGTGAGTCACCCACCCAGCAGTTATGGGATTTCATTTTATTGTGATTGCTCCCCTCCTACCATCACACCGTGGCTTCTCCTTTGTCTTTGGATGTGGGGTATCTTTTTTGGTGAGTTCCAGTGTCTTCCTGTCAATGATTGTTCAGCAGTTAGTTGTGATCTGGTGTTCTCACAAGAGGGAGTGAGCGCATATCCTTCTACTCCACCATCTTGAACTAATGAGCCAACCTCAAGTTAATGGAAAGAGAGATTTACCTGTACGGGCATGACCTAATCAGATGAACTCTTTAAAAGAAAGGCAAAGCAACTGATACTGTCTCCTGCTGGCCCTGATGAAGTCAACAGCCATGCTGTTAACTGCCTAAGGAGAGTGACAGCCAATCAGAGCACAAACCTCAGTCCTACAATGCAAGGAACTGAATTTGCCAGCAACCTGAGGGAGCTTGGAAGCTCATTCTTCCCAAGTTGAGCTTGTAGATGGGAATGCAGCCCAGATGACATCTTTACTGTCACCTTGTGAGACCCTGAGCAGAGAACCCAACTAAGTATTCCTGGACTCCTAACCCACAGAAACTGTGACAGAGTAAATTTGTGTTATTTTAAGCCACTAAGTTTGTGGTAATTTGTTATGCAGTAATAGAAAACAGTAACACACACAAAAGTAGAGAGAATAGTACAATGTAGCGCTACTCAAACTATAGTCCATGGACCCATGGTGTCCACAGTCTGTTTGTTTCTGATTCATGAGGCATTAAGTACAGAAATTGAGAGTAAACACTGAGAAACTTTCACAGAAATTTGACATTGCCATGACTTCCAAGTGCCTGTCACTGGATTCATCTCAAGAAGCAGGATAGACAGTTTGGATTTTTTAAACTTACATGATGTGGGCTTCCCTGGTGGTGCAGTGGTTGAGAGTCTGCCTGCCAATGCAGGGGACACGGGTTCGTGCACTGGTCTGGGAAGACCCCATATGCCGCGGAGCGGCTGGGCCCGTGAGCCATGGCCGCTGAGCCTGCGTGTGCAGAGCCTGTTGCTTCGCAACGGGAGAGGCCACAACAGTGAGAGGCCCGCGTACTGCAAAAAAAATAAATAAATGAAAAATAAATAAATAAATAAACTTACATGATGAATTGTGTACGGTGTGACCGACGTATCAGATACACATTGCAACATATACAATTTTCAGTTTAATTTGACAACTGAAATCTAAAAGTTATAAAACTGCTAGTTTAAGCATGTATTTATTTTTATGACTTGTTATTTTTTTAAAATCAAGCTTTTCTGTTTTTAATTTAGCAAATTATTCGCTTAATTAGGAAAATAGCAATCCAATGATTTATTTTTAACCCTATGTTATTTGACCCCATGTTTCATTGACCATAGCTTGATACAGGGAGGAACTGCCTAGTATAAAGAAAACAAACCCACAGAGCAAATAAAGCCAGTAAAGAATTTTTAATTGTAGCATAAAGAATGCACAGATTTGTTAATATGGTAATTCTAGTATGTGTGAAATTTAAACATGATGGTGATATGTATTCTTTCTAACTTCAGTGTCAATAAACGCAACTAGCTCTGAACTATATAAATTACAAAAGAATATATCATCAACATATGTAGTTTGGAGTTTGTTTTGTGTAGGACAGTGTGTTCTGATAGCATAGTTGCAATGATGGGAGAATATTCTGGACCAGTCACCTGGATTAAGGAGCTTGTGAATTAATGCACTGCTTCCTTCATTGAGAAAGTCTTGTTACCAAAACAAGCAAATAAAAAAATCACGTGAACTAGTGCATTTAATGATTAATTAAAAATCTGTGAATTACATAAAAGCAAAATGCATTAACATGGAAGCAACCTAAATATCCCTCGATGGATGAATGGATAAAGAAGGTACAGTATATATATACAATGGCATGCTATTCAGCCATAAAAAAGAATGAAATAATGTAAATCAACTATACTTCATTAAAAAAGTCATTCTAGTTTTATGTGATGTATGGATGTGGAGCATAATAATCTCTTACTGCATGCTGAGGCGCAATGCTTGTTGCAGGGAGAATTCTTTTGGAATACAATGCAGAACAAATTCACCATTTTTCTGTAAGGCAAGGAATCAGTTTGATGCAATGTGTATTTTTGTTTTTTAAAATTTATTTATTTAATTTATTTTTTTATTTTTGGCTGTGTTGGGTCTTTGTTGCTGCGCGCAGACTTTCTCTAGTTGCAGCGAGCGGGGGCTACTGTTGGTTGCAGTGCATGGGCTTCTCATTGCAGTGGCTTCTCTTGTTGTGGAGCATGGGCTCTAGGCACGAGAGCTTCAGTAGTTGTGGGTCGAGGGCTCAGTAGTTGTGGCTCACGGGCTCTAGAGCGCAGGCTCAGTAGTGTGGCACACGGGCTTAGTTGCTCCACGGTATTTGGGATCTTCCCAGACAAGGGCTTGAACACATGTCCCCTGCATTGGCAGGCGGATTCTTAATCACTGAGCCACCAGGGAAGCCCCTGATCCAATGTTTGAAGATGTGAACTAGAGCTCCAGACTTGTTGATTTGTCTGATCTCTTAGATATTTTTGGGGGTATTTTTTGTTTGTTTTTGCTTTTGCGGTACGCGGGCCTCTCACTATTGTGGCCTCTCCCGTTGTGGAGCACAGGCTCCGGACGCACAGGCTCAGTGGCCATGGCTCACGGGCCCAGCCACTCTGTGGCATGTGGGATCTTCCCGGACCGGGGCACGAACCCATGTCCCCTGCATCGGCAGGCGGACTCTCAACCACTGCGCCACCAGGGAAGCCTTCTTAGATATGTTTAATGATCTTAAAACTTCCACCCAAAAAGGAATGCAACAAAATATCAAAGAGGCAAAAGTTAGGATTTCTATGATTTTTATGACATGTCTCAACAACAATTAGGAATGTAGGTAGTGGCCTTTTACTCTACACTCATACACCTATGAATATGAATTTTATTTTCCACCAGAAGACAATGCACATGTAAGAAATCTATGGCTCTGGAATAATTTTTCATCAAAAGGTATGGATAATTTAAATTGAAGTACAACTTTACAGGATAAGTTGATGGCACTGGCTAGGATTAAGGACTGAAGACGAATATTGAAAATATATCATTATTTGCTTCATTTTGGATACAAGTTAAAATGAATATTCTGAGCCTGCTGAAATGACTTGAAACTCTCTCCTGCCATTCACACCTCTGTGAGTCTGATTTCTCTACTAGAAGTGTCATGACAACGAAACAAAGAAAAGTTTAGAGGCACATTATCCTCTGTGAGTAGTGTTGTCATCAATCCAAAGTAGTTTAGATAAATTAACAAGCAAGAAGCAAACTCAATTGTCACATTAAAAACTTTAAATATTGATATGTGTGGTTTTTGTTCAAACTGTGTGCAGAGGCATTTAATATGGGGAATCACTATCTCACTCATAACTTTCTGATGAGTTATGATTATGGAATGACAAAAAGTTATGAATGTCATAGCAATTCTCCATATTCATTGCTTATATAGGCACATTCAGTGAAAAACAGCCACAAAATAGGTTTAAAAAGTTATTTTCGCTTTCCATGTAGTATATTTGTTCCGACTGTATTTATTTCAGTATAATTGTATGTGTGTTGAACCCAATGAAAAATTTAGACTTATATGCTGTATGTCTGGTTTTTTATCATTTAACTTTTTTGGCAATTCACTTTTATTGTATTTTACAAAAGTATTGGTCTACAATAAGTTGGAAATTTTAAAATAAGCAAAGCAGTCTTCTCTCCCAGGTAGATGAGAAGCTACATGAGTGTAAAACTACAGGGGCCAATATCCTCTTCCACAGAAATCCACTTTTCAGCATTCTTGTCTCAGGTGCTCTCCCACTTATATTTTTCTTGCTGGAGTGTTTTAAAGCAAACTTCAGATATCATATAGTGTCACGTGCAAATATTTCAATATGTATCTCTAAATGTAGTGACTTAAGAACTCTAACCATAATATCATGACAGTCAACAAAATAAGTAATTCCTATTAGTGTCCAATACCTGGTTTATATTCACTTTTCTCTGATTGTTTCAAAAACATATGTTTGTAGTTGGTTTTTTCAAATCAGGATGCAAATAAGGGCCACATACCGCATTTGATTGTGATGTCCCAAGTCTCCTTTGATCTAACAATTTGCCTTCTCTTCTTTAAAACCATATCTTTATTGAAGAAACTGGCTCGTTTGTCCTGTAGAATTTTCTACATTTCCAAGTTTGGCTTACTGCTTTCTAGAACTATCTGTTAACCTGTTCCTCTATCCCTGATCGTTTCCTTTCCTGGGAGTATGGTCAAGGGCTTGGTCAGATTCAGGCTTTTTTTTTCCATCAAAATTACTTCCTAGGTAGTGCTGTGTGCTTCCTATTGCATCACCCCAAGAGGCAAATTTGCCCACTTTTGATGACACTAACTCACATTGATCAGTGGGTTTAGTTTTTCACCCTGATCCATTCATTCTAATACATTCCACTGACTTTCACTGAATGGTTAGCAGCCATTAATTATTGCTACCTAGGTCCGTTTTTCATTGGGGATTTGCAAAATGCTGATTTTCTAATTACCTCATTGCTTATTCATTTATTAGCTCGAATGGCTTTCAATAGAAAGAAATTTTCCTTCTTTACTTGGTTATCTTGAAATATAGGTTGTAGAGAAAAGCAGGATAAAGCTCAACTCTTTCCCTTGCCTTATCAGTTTTCAGAATAACAAGTTTGTGCCTTATCTAAGGTAATCAATTAGTTTTGTTTCGTTCTGGGGTTTTTTTTGGAATATTAACTCATATATTTTAATATATTTCACGTCTTTCAAAACATTGTCATTATTCAAATGGTCACATTTGGGCCACGGAGCCTTTTCAAGTTGACTCTTGGGTCTTTGTTTGCCATGACCCTTTGAGATCTCCTTTTTTTCAGGCAGGACCAGATGGCCCAGGTTCATCTTCTACACTTTTGGCCCAAGATCTGGAATCAGCCATTTAATCCTGGTTCATTTTAGTGGGAGTTGGCATTTCGGGGCCAAAGTCTGTGTTCTACGTGTCTAATTTCTTTAAACTCTTTTCTCATGGAGAACTCACCAGGAACTGAATATGTTGGAGTTTGTGGCTAATGCCATTGCTTTGCTTTGCGAGTCCAATGTCTGTGTCATCCTCAGGGGCCCCCGAGAAGAGAGAGACCTGGCGCTCCTGACCTAAGGTCAGAAAATGACACTTGCACCACCCCCTGAAACATCTAAGTGACTTCATGTTTTCATTCAAGGAATACTATGATGATTGCCTATTGTCACTATTGTTCTGGGCCAGGATGGTCCTCATCCATGCTGTCATTGATAATGACTTTCTGGTGAAGGGACATTCATGTGTTGGGGTATGGGGGCTGCTTTTCTGTGCAAGGGCGTCTGATAAACATTGGAGCAGAGATCTGCCTGAAGTGAGGAAGGATACCAGGCAGAAGTCTGGGGGAAAAGTGTTGGGGCAGAGGGAACAGTGAGTGTAAGGGCCCTGAGTCAGGAGCGTGCTCACTGTGATTTCTAATATTGACAAATTCTTCACTCTCCAAGATTTCAAGATTCCTTATCAGTTGCAAAATATTTTCTCACAGTAAAAACTTAAAGTTTGCAGCTTGCCTTTCAGTAGTGATCTTTTATATGACCCTCTGCCGTCACATCCTGCCTTACAAGATATACCATCTTGCCCCTCCCCCCAACACTCATATTCTTAAAAATAACTTTCCTAATTCCAGAAGTCATAGGTGTTTGTGGCAGAACACATGGAAAATCCCCAAAAGAACACAGAACAAAATAAAATTAAAACAAAACAGAGGCCATCTGTGATCCCGCCGCCCCGCGCCAGAATTAACCTCTGTAATATGGCAGTTGGTATCCATCCTTCCATTCTTTTACAGAAGTGCTGTCTTTCCTCTTCCTCCTCTCCCTGCCTTCCTACTTTCAGACGTGGTCTTCAGTGGCTGTAGAGATGTCTAGCTTTTACCTGCTCAATACTTCTTTGTCAGAGCAGAAGTTTCTTGCGGAACTTACACTTGCCGACTCAAATTGTCCCTTCAGACCTAGGGGCACTCCCGATGTGCCCTGTACCCCCATCCTTCCCTGTCTCCAGGGGACATGCCTCTGGGTCCTGCCATTCCCACATCACTGACCAGTTCTTGCTTCGTAGTCAGACAGAAGTGACAAGGAAAGTCTGTCCTTACTGTCACCATTTCTCCTTCCTGCAGAGAGAGATGGTGGGGGAGGGGAGAGGAGGCCAGCAATATTTCAAAGGTAACAGTGGAGCTGGAATTTAATCAACTCTTCTTAAAAGAAAATAATTCATTTCAGCATAAAGTGGAATTTTCATTTACTGGGTTTGCTTCCGTCACCCAAGGCTGCGTGTGGTATTATCACAGAGGGCCTGTTCATTTGTTAAGTCTCATCCCAGTTACCTGAATACTGGTATATGTGAAATATTCTTAACAAATTTAGACACGTGTGGAAGAAAACAAAGACCACCCAAATGAGCACAAACAGATCCCAGGTGTTAAGATTTCAACAGACGTTTCTCAGGGAAACAGTTCAACCTACCACAGGTACCTTGATACTACAAAAAGAGTATTTTTGAGAGGCAGCATGGCAAAGTAGCTGGGAGAAGGATTCTGGCACCAGATTGTCCAGATTCAACCTCTGGCTTTGCTGCTTCTTAGCTGAATGATCTTGGGAAAGATAGTCAGCAATCTGTGCCTCAGTTTCTGCATCTGTAAAATGGGGATGATGCTAATAGAGGTACTGACCTCACTGGGGTGATAAGGAGATCCTGTGAATGAGCACAGGGACAGTACGGAACAGTTGCTCAACCCATGCTGGCTATGCTGAGTGATCTGAGCCTTTCACGGGTATTAACCTTGATCTTCAAAACAACTCAGTTAAATTCGTACTATTATTGCCTTCATTTTACAGAAGGTTTAACTGAGGCACAGACAGATTAACAACCAGTCCAAGGTCACACACTGGAACGTGGCGCAGCTGGGATCCAAACCTGGGCAGCCCCAGTTCCGAGCCTGTACTTGGCTACAATGTCTGATATCTGCTTAAATCTGGCATTCCCCGCTAGACCCAAGGAAACTGTTTCCTTTGAATATTATTTTCTCCCTCGTGTCTTAGACTCAAATACGTATATGGATATGGTTCTAAGTTTAAAATGAGGCTTTCTCTGCCCCCTCAGTCCTCTGGGGCTGTGGCCCCTTGTCCTGGGCTGTCTTCACTTCTCTAACTCCTCAGACCTCTGGCATTCACAACGGACTCCCTGAACCCTTCCTACCTTTGCCTATGTGTAGGGAGCTGCCAACAAGAGTTCGGTTACAAAATGGGTCTCTATACACAGGGTGTCCTTACTGTCTGCCGGCCATCTCTCAACCTTTGCCCCTTCTCCTTTGTTTTATTCGTTTTTTGGAAAAAACTCAGCCGCAATGCTGATGACTTCACACTTTATTTGTATCTGTAAGAGATGGCCCCTTTCACAGTGTTCTCATGCCAGGTTCCCGGGTGCAAGAGCCAGAGGACCACACAGGGACAGGGCAGTGGCAATGCCTGGTCACAAAGGAAAGAGGGGCTTGGCTTGACATCAGGTTCATTTTGAATGAATTTATCCAGAGGCTGCTTTGGGCCAGGACTGGGAATAAATGAGGAAGAAGTTCCAGCCTGCTTTTGTGGCAGACACATAGCAAGATCTGGGGTACGATGCAGGTGTCATAGTGGAGGGTGTGTGGAAGTCAGGGAAGGCTTCCTGGAGGAGGTGACCTGAGCTGAGTCAGACTCAGGTTTGAACTGAGGCTTCATTGCTCCCTAACTGTGTAACATTGTCAACCTCTCTGGCCTTCTTTCCTCACTGGCTAAATGGAGCTATTGTGAAAATGAGACGTGCACTGTATGTGGCATACATGGGTCATACTGTAACCCACAGCAGGTGGTGCTATTGTCAAAATTTTACCCACTATCAATGACAATGGTTATTTTCTAATAACATGCCCTCCTCATATTCAGAGGTTATGTTCACTTCCAACAGCAAATCCCAGTCTACATGCAAATATGGCTCTTTAAAAATACAATTATACATAGAAAAGCAAGGTTTTAAAGAAAAAAGGTGTTATAAGTGGATTTCGTCACAGACCGTTTCATGCAGCTCCTGCACCACTGACCCTCTTGACGGGTCTCCCATGAGCCCTGTTAAACGTTTGGGGATTTGCAGAACTGGAATCAGACTTTCTATCCTCTGTGCCGACTTCCATCTGAGCAACAGGAGCAAAGATATTTCCCATTACATGGGATGTGTAATTATGACCGTGGTGGAACATTTTCGGCTCCCTGGGATCACATCGTAGCGATGATTGTTTTGTAAATTGCCATTATTTCTCCACAGAGTACAACTGAGTGAAGCCAGGTTGCCAAGACGAATGGTATAAGCGTGTCATTGCAGTAAACGGACGTTTCCCCCCTTGGCCTTTAATAATTTATACCTTAAAGAAGACAAGTAGCTGTCCAGCCAGCTAATTAAAAATGCTGGGTCTCACAGATGAGAAGTATGGTTCTTATTAAAGTGTGCATTTGCTACCTTGACGGTTTCTAAGAAATAGATATTTCTACTGCTCCAGATGTAAGGAAACAAAGTTACTCAGCCGTGCGGAATCCACTTAAACAAATGAGTCCATGAGACTCCCCCATGATGACACAGCCCTCGGTACAGAATCAGATGGTAAAGCGGGATGCCTGAAGAAAAAATGCAGTTCTCATTAAGTGAGGGAATTGGAACCTTCTTGATCCCAGTGTCAGCCTGTGGTCCACACATTTCCCCCACGTTATCAAGGAGGGGATTTGTCGGAATAAATACGAAGCATCCCCTCACTAAGCACAGGACTTCACTAAGGAGCAGTTCTCTGACAAAAGCCTGCCCCATACAAAAACCTGACACGACTGCCAGTTACAGATGCTGTGGGGATGCGGTCACCTGCAGCTGCTCTGTCTCCAAAGTCCTCTAAAGACAGTAAAGGGACAAAAAAAGGCATAAGCCCCCAAAAGGTAAAGAGACTAGGCCAAGAGTTCACAGCAGAGAGAGAAGGCAACACAAATTTGGAAAAAGATCTCTGAGTGGTCACCGACCTAGCAAACACAGGAAGCTGAGAGCTGACAGCTGGCAGGGGGGCAAGCTGAGAAGCCAGCCATGTGAGCCCAGAGCCGGCAAGGCTCAGAACAGAGGCATCAGGGAGCTGAAAACACAGAGGCACCTAGGACCGGAGAAGAACAAAACGACCCCTGACAGCTGGGAGCTGGCCTGGCCCTCACAACGAGGCCATGATATTCTCCTGTTGAACAAAGACAGTTTCCTAGGACACCTCCATCAGACAAGGCCACTCGGTGACGTGACAGATGAAGATTAAAAACGAGACCATTCATTCCACAGCCACGCCTGAGCATGAAGAAGAACAGGAACAACCGAGACCTGAAGAATGTTCCAGAGACCCCTCTTCTGGCTCAGAAAGTACCTGAGGCTTCTTTACGGATTACGCTTCATTCCTCCTGACTCCTAGATAAGGTTCATTAAGCAATCACAGGATTGCCCCTCATTTCCAGACAGCACCCAATCCGGAGCAAACCACACTTCCTTGAACCCTCTTCCAAATCACCTAACTCAAGTCCAAATCATATTCTAAGTTCTTCATAACACTCTTTCAGAGACGCCCGCAGGTCTCCACAATGTCCGTCTCTCTCATTTCAACAAGACAATAAACTCAACTTTGTTTCACTGCAGGTGCGCTCCTGGTGGTCTTTGATGAACATACATAGGCCCAAGACCCCACCCCCTACACCATTTCAGGTAGCTGGAGAGACTGAGCCTGCGGGACTGAGCCTGAGGGAGCACCAGGCCCTGTGCAAGAAGGGGTGGGTTCTCCAAACGGGGCATTAAATGAATGACATCATAGCGAGATTACCAACCTCCTCCCCGACCTGGTTCCTAGAAAATACAAAGCAAAGAAAAATCAAGAATCTCACAGGAAGCAGAGACAAAAGCAAAAAATAGAATGTCTAAAGCTGAAGCATATTCTTCAACAAATAAATAACATGGAAAAAAGAGTTGGAAGGGAAATTCAACATTAAAAGAGACTTAAGAGCTTTATCGCTGGAGAGGGTGTGGAGAAAAGGGAACACTCCTGCACTGCTGGTGGGAATGTGAATTGGTACAGCCACTATGGAGAACAATATGGAGGTTCCTTAAAAAACTACAAATAGAACTACCATAAGACCCAGCAATCCCACTACTGGGCATATACCCTGAGAAAACCATAATTCAAAAGGAGTCATGTACCAAAATGTTCATTGCAGCTCTATTTACAATAGCCCAGAGATGGAAACAACCTAAGTGCCCATCATCGGATGAATGGATAAAGAAGATGTGGCACATATATACAATGGAATATTACTCAGCCATAAAAAGAAACGAAATTGAGCTATTTGTAATGAGGTGGATGGACCTAGAGTCTGTCATACAGAGTGAAGTAAGTCAGAAAGAGAAAGACAAATACCATATGCTAACACATATATATGGAATTTAAGAAAAAAAAATGTCATGAAGAACCTAGGGGTAAGACAGGAATAAAGACACAGACTTACTGGAGAATGGACTTGAGGATATGGGGAGGGGGAAGGGTGAGCTGTGAAAAAGTGAGAGAGTGGCATGGACACATATACACTACCAAACGTAAGGTAGATAGCTAGTGGGAAGCAGCCGCATAGCACAGGGTATCAGCTCGGTGCTTTGTGACCGCCTGGAGGGGTGGAATAGGGAGGGTGGGAGAGAGGGAGACGCAAGAGGGAAGAGATATGGGAACATATGTATATGTATAACTGATTCACTTTGTTATAAAGCATTAACTAACACACCATTGTAAAGCAATTATACCCCAATAAAGATGTTAAAAAAAAAAAAAGAGCTTTATCAACCAATAGCAAAGTGTGGCACTTACTTGGATTCTGATTCAAACACACCATAAAAAAAAAAAAAAGCCATTTATGAAATGTAGAGCTTTAGAACCAGCCTCTCCCAAATGTGCCACTTTTGCATGAGGATTATTTTGGGCTAAAGGCAATCAAGCTCCTACAGGTTCAAAAGAAACTACTGCCCTTCCCTTTGAGCACCTGGAAGAATTTAAATTGAGGATTTTTCCCAGAAAAGAGTTATT
This sequence comes from Monodon monoceros, assembly GCF_005190385.1. Taxonomy (NCBI): domain Eukaryota; kingdom Metazoa; phylum Chordata; class Mammalia; order Artiodactyla; family Monodontidae; genus Monodon; species Monodon monoceros. The sequence continues at coordinate 37,737,351 of NW_021703765.1, forward strand.
ACCGGCAATAAATTTTATCTAAGTGGCCCCATCTATGTGGCAGAGCAAACATCTAATTACCAAACATCTGCTCTTCTTATTGGCCTGTGAAGACCTTCCAGTCTTTGGAAGGCCCACGCCCCTATCCCACCCCTTAGCTCAGGATGGCACATATACCTCATTTTACCCTTCTGTCTCTGAATCTCTCATGTATGTGTAGTCGAAACCGAGCAGGACCCCGTAGGGCCCTTCTGGGTACAAAAGCCTTTCTGTGTCCCCCATTTCTTTTTTCTTTATTTTAAAGTTAATTAATTAATTAATTTATTTATTATTTTTTGCTGCATTGGGTCTTCATTGCTGTGCGCAAGGCTACTCTTAGTTGCGGTGCGCGAGCTTCTCATTGCGGTGGTTTCTCTTGTTGCGGAGCATGGGCTCTAGGCATGCAGGCTTCACTAGTTGTGGCACATGGACTCAGTAGTTGTGGCTCGCAGGCTCTAGAGCGCAGGCTCAGTAGTTGTGACTCACGGGCTTAGTTGCTCCGCGGCGTGTGGAATCTTCCCAGACCAGGACTACGAACCCGTGTCCCCTGCATTGGCAGGCGGATTCTTAACCACTGCGCCACCAGGGAAGTCCTCCCATTTCTTGTTTGTAGGAAAAAGGTTTCAGCTTCCTAGACCTTCCCTGAGTTCCCAAGGGCAGATTCAAGCAGTTACTAATAGGGAAGTGAGGGGAAGCAGAAACAAAGGGAAAGTAGTCAAGAAACAGTAGCGAGGCAATAAAGCAGAGTCCTAGCTCCTCATCAAGGGATATACAGAACCACCTGATCCACATCTCTGAGTTCTACAGGAACTAAGGCCCCACCCAGGTGGAAGATAGTAACTTCAGGCTGACCAGAGTTCAAGATGAACCAGGACTGGCAGATGTGGAATTGTCAAAACTGGGTGGGAGGTATAAAGAGGTTTATCATTCTATTAGCTCTCCTTTTGCATATGTTTGGAAATTTCCATAATAGAGAGGGAACAAAAACAAAAACAAAACATAAAAACTCCTAAAGTATTACCTTGAAAAAATGCCTTAGCTTATTCAGACCCTCCCTTTGTCCCTAGCCAGGAAGGTGCCAGAGAACAGTGGTCCTCAAAGCCTACAGACACAGGAAGAAGGCTTTAGAAAGCTCTCTGAAAGTGTCATAAATCTTATTGAGGATCTAAAGCAGGAAGGTTAAGAGGGCAGCCCCGAGCACAGTTGTACAGGGCTGTCTATCCTCCCTGCATCCTCTGCCCCCACCCTTGAGTGAGCCCATGGTATCCGGGGACAAGGCCCTTCCATTCTTCAGGGAGCCTTACTGGGCAGCTTAGCTGGGGGGCTCTGGAGGGCCAAATGCAGGCGGTAGCTCTGGGGTCAGATTTGGCCCTGGGTGAGGGTAGGGAGGTGGCTTGCCTTTGATGCAAGGGAGCCCTCCACTGACCCAGGTGACAAGTGGGAGGTGGGCACCAGGAAGGAGAGGACAGTTATGTTTGTGACAGCTGAGCTGCTGGCAGAGTGGAGGTTGGGGGTGGGATTTGACTCTTGGAGGCAAAGAGCTGCTGCTCAAGTTTTCTCTAAGGGATGTTGCTTAAGGGTCTGTGACTTCAAACAACTCCCTCTGACATTAATGATGTTAATCTTGGGGGAAGAAATTCTTCATTTTAAAGTTCACTGTGAGACCCAGAGGCAGCTTGAAGCAGACATTTTCTTTACCAGGAAATTTCCAAGGGCTCTCCTGCTTTTGAGCAACTTACCTAGGTTTTCATGTTTTTATGAGACTCGTTGCTTTCAGCCTCTTTGAAGTACAATGAAAAAAATATTTTTCCACCTTAGTAATAGAGAGTAGTACTCTCATGCTTTACAAATAAGGGTTTTCGCCAAGTGTGTGGAACTGGGGATTCATTTAATGATGGCTAGATGGAAGTTTGTGGCTTATAAAGAGCTGCTTTCTAAAAATAGACAATTATCAGTGCAATTCATTCACCAGGAAAGGGCACAACAGTTCAGCCCTAAAACATAGGCACAGGCCAGAGCCACGTCTCCTGAGCTTTTTGGAGTAATGGACCCATCGAGAATCTAATGGAAGATATGAATGCCTCAGAAAAATGAACAAAATGCTCAGCCACACATATTTTACATATCATTTTAGAGGGTTCATGAGCCCGAGGAAAGCTCCTGAACAAGAACACAGAGCTGGGAGGAAGCGATGGATCATTTACATCACAAAAGAACTCTTTGCTCCAAAAAAAGGATTTGCTCTGGGCTCCAAAGTTCCAGTTGGTTTATTTGATTTGCAAATATTCCATTTCTATGAGACTTCACAGCTAAGACACTGTTTAATCAGTTCAAGCCTACTTCCTTCACAAATCCATGAATGAAACAACGAATTCTTTCAAAGAATTATTATTGTGCGCTGGGCAAGAGAGTGAGTCTGGATTGTTCCTGGCTGTGTCTCCAGCACCTAGGATAGCTCTCAGTACTAGCGACTGGATCAATGTAGGAACGAATAAGCAAGCTAAATACAAAATACTATGAAGAAAATGAGTGCTGTAATGGTGGCTAAAGGGTGGGGATAGAGGGAAGAAACCTCAGTGGAAGGAGGCGGGGAGAGATCAGGGAAAGGGTCCACAAAAAGGAGAGCTTTAAGTTGAGCCCTGAAGGATGAGACCTGGGGAAGAGTATTTCAGAAGGGAAGACCAGCATGTGCAAAATCTCAGGTCAGGAGAGGGGTGCCATGGTGAGGACACGTGATTGTCCTGGAGCATAAGAAGGAACCAGACATAGGGCTTTCTAGGCCAGGGTAAAGAGCTGCTTCTTTAATTCTGGATGCTGTGGGAAGTAATTGGAGGGTTTAAGCCATGAAGGAATATGATTTGATCTACATTTTCAGAAAAATTGCTCTGGTTGCTGTGTAAAGAATAAACCGTTGGGAGTGAAGGACAAAGAGGACAGCTGGAGGCCAGTTGTCTGGGCAAGAGATGATGGTGGCTGTTTGATTTGGGGGGATGGTGAGTTAGGGATGTTGAGAAATGACTGGAGATGAGTGATCCCTGGAAGAAGTCAACCAGGATTGGTGACAAATCTGATGTGGACAGAGGAGACTCAAGGATGGCCCCAGACTTCTGGCTAGAAGGATGGTGTTGGGCAGGCAGAAATTTTCCTTTACCCTTCTAGGTTCTTCTGGCTGGTCTAAATTGACATGAGTCAGATTAAAAGGAGAAAATCAGTTTAATTTCATACATTCGGGAACACCATAAACATGAGGGTCAGAGACAGAAGGGTAAAATGAGGTATATATGACATCCTGAGCTAAGGAATAGGATGGGGCTTGGGGCTTCCGAGGACAGGAGGGTCATTCACAGGAAGATAATAAGAAGAGCAGATGTTTGATAATTAGATGTTTGCCCTGCTATATGGATAGGGCCACTCAGATAAAATTTATTTTTGGTAATAACTTTTTCTGGGAAACGTCTTCAATTTAAATTCTTCCAGGTGGTTAAGGGAGCAGCAGTAGTTTTTCTTGAGCCCACAGGGTCTCAACTGCCTTTAGCTCAAAAGTGGCACATTTCGGGGGAGGGTTGTTCTGAACCCCTACAATGGTGATGTTATTCACAGAGACGAGGAAAATGAGAGAATGGGTTTTGAGGGAGAAATCAGGAGTTCCGAGTTGGATGTGTTGGATTTGAGAAGTTGATTGGACGTCTAAGTGGCATGTGAAGGAGGCAGTGCCATTGGAGGAGTCTGGGGATGGAGGATGAACTGGGATAGGTCACAGCATAGGGAGCATTAAATCTAGAGAGATTAGGGAGCCCAGAAAGACCAAGTGACCATAAGTTTTATTTATTTATTACTTATTTATTTCTGGCCACGTGGCTTTTGGGATCTTAGTTCCCTGACCAGGGATCGAACCCTGTCCCTCAGCAGTGGAAGCACAGAGTCCTAACCGCTCGACCACCAGGGAATTCCCTCTAGTCTTTTCTTAATCCAACCCACCCTTTAAAACTCAGTTCACTCCCTCTCTGGCATCACCCTGGGGACAAGTGTCCCATCCCCCACCCCTGTTCTGTTTTATGCTGAAAACCTCTTGCCCTGCACAGCATTGCACATGCATCCATGTTGCCCCCCAAACCACAGAGGACATGAATCAAGGTCTTCAAGTGCCCTGCTGAAGCCCTGTCTATACTTGAGGTGAAGGAGGACTCCCCCCTTACCAAATCTTGGGCCTTTTATGCTGTGGACGAGGTGTGCTTTTGAAGTAGTCCTGCATCGTGGGCTTGTGTCCCACCCTGGAAAACGGGGCAGCTTGTATTGATAAATCTGGTGCCTCTGCCCTGACTGCCTTTTGAAGATCCCATTCTACATGTATTTATGGCCCTTTGTTTTTGTTTTATTGGAGTATAGTTGATTTACAATGATGTGTTAGTTTCAGGTGTACAGCAAAGTTCATCAGTTATGCATATACATATATCCCTTCTTTTTCATATTCCTTTCCCATATAGGTTATTGCAGAATATTGAGTATTGTTCCCTGTGCTATACAGTAGGTCTTTATTACTTATCTATTTTCTATATGGTCGTGTGTATATGTTAATACCAATCTCTTAATTTATCACTTCCCCCGACGTTTCCCCTTCGGTAACCGTAAGTTTGATTTTGAGATTTCTGAGTCTGTTTCTGTTTTGTAAATAAGTCCATTTATATCAATTTTTTTTTACTAGATTCCACATTTAAGTGATATCATATATTTGTATTTCTCTGTCTGACTTCACTTAAGTATGATAATCTCTAGGTCCATCCATGTTGCTGCAAATGGCATTATTTCATTCTTTTTTATGGCTAATATTCCATTGTATATATGTACCACATCTTCTTTATCCATTTATCTGTCGATGGACATTTAGGTTGTTTCCATGTCTTGGTTATTGTAAACAGTGTTGCAATGAACATTGGGGAGCATGTATCTTTTCAAATTATGGTTTTCTCCAGATATATGGCCAGGAGTGGGATTGCTGGATCATATAGTACAAAGGATGGGAGGTGGTGGTGGCCTTCACATGGGCCCCACCCAGGGGCAGGGTTTAGAAAGCAAGCAAGAGGAGGTGAGAGCAACATCGGAGGCCATGGGGCAGAAAGCTCGGGGAATTGGCATCTAAGAAATTTCAATGAGTCTCTTTTTGATAAAAAGGGTACTTTGCCTTGGTGATGTCAGAATGGGCAAATGTTCCTTTTTTTTTTTCTTTTTACCAGCTAACATGTGCATAGATGTTTGTTACTTGCTCCCTCTCTGAGCCTCATTCTAAGGAGTGGTGACTAGACTTTGGAGTAGTGTGGGGCCCTGAGAGCCAGAGAGGGGTGTTGGCGAGAGTTGTGGCAGGCAGTAGGAAGCCAGCATAGGTCTTAGAGGAGAGGAGGGATATCATGAGTCCCAAGAGGTGAAGATCTGGCAGGTTAGGCAGGGCTGAAGGCTGAGAAATCAGTGAGATGCTGCTCCCACCTGGATGGCAGGAGCTATGATAAGACAATGTGTCTGTGTTAAAATTAAAGTGAAAATTAAGAACACGCCTCCCTCTTAGTCAGCACTTTTAAGGCTGTCTTATTTGAAGTTCAGAAAAAGAGTTAAAGAATCTATTTAAATGCAAATGTGCCATAAAACCAGCAATTCATCTTCGAAATGCTCTCAGCCCTTCTTTCATCAGGCTCTGCTCATAATAGTGTTATTTTTTTCATCGTAGAGAATAATATCTCTTGAGAAGGCCTGTGTCGATGGAGTGCACCTGGTGTGATTACCTGGGGTTGGCGAGGGACTGGTGGTGGTGCGGGTGGAATCTGAGACTTCTTCTGGGGCAGAATCAGCACATGTGCCCCTGTGCCTTCTGGGATGGGCTGAGCAGCACAGAAGCTGGGCATGGCATCCACCTAGTGGGACTGGGGGTTCTGGGCTCTGGGGGTTCCTCTGCCTGGAGTTTCCTCCCTGGCCTTCCTGATTATAGTGCTCCAGAGGAGCCAAAACTTACCTCTGTGTTCCTGTGAGCAGGAGGATGTGGTGCCCAGACTCAAGGACTGAATTAGACTCTGTTCAAAAGGATGCAGACACAGCACCTGACTCAGAGGAAGTGACCTGACAGTGCTGACCACAGACCCTTGTGCTCAGTGCAGGAAGGAGGAGGGAAGGTAATTGACCCTCACTGTCTGTGAAACCTGTGTACCCTGTGGGGCCCTCCTAGATACAAATGCCCCTCTGTGCTGCAATTTTTTTGTTTGTAGAAAAAGATTTTACTCTCCTAGGCCTTCCCTGATTTCCAAAGGGCAGACTCAAGCAGTTACTAATTAGGGAAGTGAGGAAATGCAGAAACAGAGGAAAAGCAGGCAAGAAACAATAGTTCAGTGATAAAACAGAGTCCTAGTCCCTCCTCAAGGGATATACATAACAATCTGACACATATCTTTCAGTTGTTCTTTAGGAGCTAAGGTGGAGGATGGTGACTACATGCTGAGCACAAACACTGTAGACCCCAGACCCCAAAACGTTGATGATTAAGATTCCTGAAACATCATCCTATTACCTCACCACCAACCAAGCAGAAGAAAGTCATCCTCCCTGCAACCCTCACTCCAAATGTTGCCTTTAAATACCTTACACCCCAGCCAGCCAATAAGATGGATCTGAGGCAAACCTACATCTCCCATCTTCTGGGTTGGTGCCCTCTTTATCAATAACCCTTTCTTTGCTCCGAACTCTGGCATTTCCTTTGTTTAGCCTCACTGTGACTGTGCATGGGCACACGAACTTGGGTTCAACAGCATCTGTGTACATAGGGGATTGGGCACCAGGCAGCTAGGGCAGAGCTTGGTGGGGAATCTAGCATGGTGCTGAGTGAAACCATCTGCTTCTCAGAGGCAGGAGGGCCTTTGTCCCCATCAAGGCCTGGGCCCCTCTGGGAGCAGCCAGGGGACCCAAAGCATGTCCAATGACCACAGATACCCTTGTGCCTGTGCCCTTGACTAAGAGGAGACTCTGTACTTGAAAGCCCCCCACACCCACAGAACTATCTAAGAACTACCTGGCTCAAGGTGAACTCTTGTTAGGGAGCAGGCAAAGCCCACCTGGCACAGCTCACCTCGTCTCTGTTGCTGAACTAGGGGCACCTCAGAATGAGGCCATTGTCCTGGCACCAGGATCAGGGCCCAGCCCCAGTGGGTAAGCAATCAAAGTGTGTTGAGTTTTTTGAAACTGCTGTATAGTTTTGTAATATGTATAGGTGCAGAATTTCTAGATATTATGATGTTTAATATAAAATTTCCTTCATACAGTTCTTTTTACTTCTGTTTATTCAGAGTCATGCAGAATTTGGTTTGAAAGACTCTATGCTAAGGTAGGTTGTTCTCCCATATTTTTTCTGCCCCCTCCTCAAAGAACCCACTTCCCTCAGGACTCACAAGTGGAGGCCAACCTTGTGAAGAAGGAACACAGGGCTGTGAAAAACCCCACTTCCCTTCTTCTTTCTCTATTTTGGAGACACCATGGGGGTGGGCATATTTCGGGTCTGGAATTGCTTTCTGCCTGGGAGAAGAAGCTGGAGCCAGGGACAAAGAGCTGGAGCTCAGGGGCTCTTAGAGTAAACTGGTTCAGGCAAGGGTGGTATCCATGAAGCTCATCTCTTGGGAATACAGCCAGGCAGGGACAGCCTTCAGAGGACTGACTCTGCAGAGGAGAGGGGCCCCCACCTCTAAGAGTGAAACTGAGTATGACCCTATGGGGCCCTCTTTGGTACAAAAGCCTTTCTATGTCCCCCAGTTCTTGTTTGTAGGAAAAGGCTTCAGCTTCCTAGACCTTTCCTGAGTTCCAAAGGGCAGATTCAAACATTTACCAATCAAGGAACTGAGGGAACACAGAAACAAAGGAAAGGCAGTCAAACAATAGTGCAGCAGTAAAGCAGAGTCCTAGTTCCTTCTCGAGGAACTCCTTGTCTTTGAGTTCTTCTGCAGGAACTAAGGCCTCCATCCAGGTAGAAGATGGTAATTTCAGGCTGAACACCAGATTCCTAGAACACCACCCTGTTACCTCACCACTAACCAATCAGAAGAAAGTCACACACCCTGCAGCCCTCACCCCAAATTTGCCTTTAAACACTCTTCCCCGAAAAACATCAGGTCTTTTGAGCACCAGCTGTCCAGTCCCCTTGCTTGGCCCTTGCAGTACACCTTTATCTGCTCCAAACTCTGATGTTTTGGTTTGTTTGGCTTCACTGCGTGTTAGGTACACGAACTTGCATTTGACAACAATTTTGGCGAGCCAGCCAGGAGTCCATGCCTGTGACAGGTCAACCCTGGCTGGGGGCAGTCCCTTCCCTGAGTCCCCAGCAGCTGCTAAAGCTCATTTTGTTTCAGGGAACTCAGAGGGACTCTCTGACAGACACCAACCACCACAGCACAAGGCTGTTTGGAGCTAAGAAATGTCCTGATCTACAGTTCACCTTTACTTTTGTTTTGGTGTGAGTCACTCCAGCTTGTGCAGGCTGGGAATTCTGTCCCCACCAACTGGGTTCATTCCCTTTCAGGAATTGAGCCACTCTGGCTCATTGTGAGCCAATCTAGACCCATTCCCTCTTGGGAGCTGGGCCAATCTCTTTGGAGGCCTCCATCTGGGAATGGGAGTGGAATTTGGACTCTATCTCATCTGATCTTTTGTCTGTGTGACTGTATTTGTTGTTTGTATCTTTGTGTGTATATCAGTACTTGCACTGGTTGGTTGAGACATCTCTGGTAACAGAGATTGCGTGTGATGACACCAAAGTATTCGTCCCTATTGCATTGCATTCACCTACAGTGGAGCATTGGTTGGGAATTTTCCCTTTCTAGGGCTACGGAACTGTGACCCTGAGAGACTGTTCTACACTGCAGTATTTGCTGTTTGGCTTGATATTTGACAACACCAGAAGTGAGTAATTAAATATGGGTGATCAGAGCTCTGTTCCACCTTGTAGTCCCTTAGGGTGTATATTGCAAAACTGGGAGAGCTTCAGCTATCTTCCACGAATGAAAGAAAATGATTTTTTATTGTAATTGCTTGGCCTCAGTACTCCTTGGGGTCTGGAGAACAATAGTCCCTAATTGTTCTCTAAATTATAACACCATCTTTCAACTAGAACTGTTTTCTGAAAGGGAAAGGAAATAGGATGAACTTCCTTATGTTTAGCCTTTTATTCTATTGTAACAAAGTGAGTCTTTTGGAATTGCTTTGGCTTTTATCTTGGGGGTGTGTGTGAGTGCCTCAGTACATGAGTCCAAATCCTGTTTCTCTTCCTGGTATTGACCTTTGTCAGATGGTCCTGGTAACTTAAATGCTGGTTCAAGTTTCTCTGGAAGTGAGGCATGTGAATGATATGTATTACTGTCTATTACTGTTATTGATCTAAACTGAATTGGCTATTTAGGAACTGAAGGAAATCTCACCCTAAAAATGGCCAAGATGGGGCTCTTGACATTCTAAAACTGTCTTTTGCATGTGCAGTTAGTAGAAGGTAGCTTTCTAGAAGGAACTTGTACTTCTCTCCCTGTGCCTTTGAGATGTAAATGATCTACCTGGGCTCTCAGGAACTTTTATCTAATCATCTGTGATCCCTGAGACTGAAGAAAAAGAAAAAAAAGAGGCCTTTTAAAACTCAAGCAGGAAAACTGTGGGTTATCTGTCTGTGTCTATGTAGATGTATGTATGTTTATGTGTACATTATAAATATGATGTGTCTCTGCCTCCAAATGGCATTGCCAAGATTGGTTTGTGGATGAGCTCTGTTTAAAAGGCTTAAAAGAAATTAAGCACTTATATAAGTTCTCAGAAATATAAAAGAAACTGGCCAGAATGAATTTTAGGTTCACATGATCTTGGAGATATTCAATATTAAATTGATATCTGGTATTAAAGCTAGTGGAAGCTTGTTGGTTTGATTAATATAAACATGTCTTTAGAGTCATCAGTATTAAGTATAATATTTTTATTGTACTTACTAAAAGTCAATAAGTTCATATTGTTTCTGTTATAAAATTTGTCAACAAGAAAAATGATATGATGAAATAAGTAAATTAAATGTAAATAAGATAAGCAGGTTTTTAAGGTAAACTTTAAAAAATAATTTAAAAAATAATAATGAGGGAAACATTTCAGTATGCCAGAAAAAGTAGGATGTGTGTTTTCAGTAAAAGAAGGTATGAGGAATGGAAATGCATTTTGTTAAAGGAAAAAAAGGTAGTTTTATCCCAGATCTGGTCGTTTCTGAATGAAAAAGAAAATAAGGGACAGAATAATATGGATACAGAAAGTTGTACAAGGTTTGTGGAAAAGGAACACTGAGAAAAGAGTTTTTTACATGGTCAGAATTGGCTAAGATTGGATTAAATTTAATTAGGTAAATGGATTTTGTTATTAAGAGTAGGCTGATACAGGACTGGAATTGGTTTCTCTCTCTGTTAAGAGAACAAAGTTTTCTTGGAATGCTGCTTTTGATAACAAACTGTGTGAGGTTCTTTGCCTTAAAGTGATCTGTATTTGCTTTTGAAATCTTTTGTCACTTTGGTTGAGTGAATACGTTTTGTTTCACATAACCTGTGATCCTATTTGACCAAGTGTTTTGAAACCTTTTTGATATTTTTGACAAACTTCCCAAATATCAAATTCTAATTGATGTTCTTTTGACCTCCAGCTAACTCTGGTATGCTTCAGAGGAATGCTGAGGCATCTCAGAGATTAAATTAACTAGGATTATTTGATAAGTTAAATTACATGGGAAGCATTGTCAAATGAATGATAAGCCTTCTCAGGTTATACTGTGTGGGTAAATGTTATTAATATAGATATTCTAAAAGCAATATGGAATTCCTAAAAATATGGTATATCCTAATAAAATGTTATCAGTCATAATTCTAGTTATTATAACCAAATTTCTTTGTCAGTTGCATTGACAGGAGTCTTAATCATACAAGACTCGGATCCAAAACTTAGAACACGGGAATATTTCCAATTTGGTGTCCATTCCTCAAATTGAGGCAGGACTACACCCCATTTCAGCAGGAAGTAGCCAGAGCAGTTGTTGCCCTGTTCTCTCAAAGATTTGGGGAAGGTTGAAACAGGAGTGGGGATTGAAACCAAGTTGCTGCAAAACTGAGTTCCTCTGCCAAGTTTATGATTAACCTCTGTATCCAAAATGTTATCCCCTTTCTTGTCCAACACCTGTTCCCCTCAAGATTGAGGAGTATTAAAGAAAAGGAGGGATTAAGATGAGCATAACCCTGTGGGCCCTACTGGTACAAAAGCCTTTCCGTGTCCTCTGTTTCTTATTGGTAGGTAAAAGGCTGCAGCTTCCTAGACCTTCCCTGATTTCCAAAGGGCAGATTCAAGCAGTTATTAATCATGGAAGTGAGGGAATGCAGAAACAAAGAGAAAGCGTCAAACAATAGTAGAATGATAAAGCAGAGTCCTAGCTCCTCCTCAAGGGATATACATAACAATATGTCCTTGAGTTCTTCCACAGGAACTAAGGCCCTCACCCAGGTGGGGGATGGTAACTTCAGGCTGAACACAAGATTCCTGAAACACCACCCTGTTACCTCACAATTAACTAATCAGAAGAGAGTCACACACCCTGTAGCCTTCATCCCAAATTTTGCCATTAAAAACTCTTCCCCCCCCCAAACCTTAGAGCACAAGCCACCTGTTCTTGCTTGGCCCTGAAATAAACCTTTCTCTGCTCCAAACTCTGGAGTTTTGGTTTGTTTGGCCTCACTGAGCATCAGGCACACAAACTTGGGTTCAACAATAAGAGCTTGAGGGGATGTTGACTCTAACAAGGAATGCATGAGACAAACTGTCATCCAGGGAGGGCTCACCATGCACCAGATACATGAACTATTTTATGTGATCTTCCCTCAAACTATCTGTTTGCAGATGACATGATCTTGAATTGAGAAAATCCTCAGGAATGTACTAAAAAACTATTAAACTAATAAACAAGGTCAGCAAATTTGCAGAATACAAGATCAATGTACCAAAAAAATACAGATTGTACATAAAATATACAAAAAAAAGTACGTGGACTGAATGAATGCAAAGCAGTGTTCACAGTGCTTGGCACTTGTGGCAGGAAGCAAGAAGGATGGGGGCATATGGTTAAGGAGGCTACGGTGTTTCCCTCTGAATATTCCTGCATTGTTTGAACCTTTTATGAGGAGTATGCATTAATATATTACTTGTGTGGTAAAAACATCAGTAATTGGTCACCTCATCCAAACTTCTCCCTAAAATGCAATAAAGAAAATAAGACTGGCCTTAATTCAGATCATGATAGGGATGTGGTTTTTAAAATGTATGTTTATATACTTGCAATGAATAATCCAAAAGTGAAATTAAGGAAATAATTTCATATATAATAGCACCAAAAAATAAAGAAAGAATACATTTAACTAAAGAAATGTCAACCTTGAACACTGAAAACTATAAAATATTGTTGAAAGAAATTAGGAAGACCTAAATATATGAAGACAATCCATGTTCATGGATTGCCATTTTTAAGATGGCAGCACTCCCTAATTATTCTATAGATCCAACACAATCCCTATAAAATTCTAAGTGCCTTTTTGGCCAGAACTGACAAGCTGATCTTAAAATTCGTGTGGAAATGCAAGGGACCCAGTATAGCCAAAACAATCTTGAAAAAGAAGAACGAAGTTGGAGGACTCACACTTACCCATTTCAAATTTACTGCAAAGCTACAGTATCAAGAAAGTGTGGTACTGGCTTAAGAATAGGCATATAGACCAATGAAATAGATTTGAGATCCCAGAAATTAACTTTCATGTTTATAGTCCATTGATTTTCAGCAAGGGTGCCAAGACAATTAAATGGGGAAAGAACAGTTTTTTAAATAGATGGTACTGAGACAACTGGATACTTATATGTAAAAGATCACTTCCTCACACCATACATAACAATTAACTCAAATGAATGCTAAACCTGATTGTTAGAGCTAAAACTATAAAACTCTTAGAAAAAAATATAGGCATGAACATTCATGACCTTGGATTAGAACAAGCATTCTTAGATATGACACAAAAAGTGTAAGCAACAAAAGAAAAAAAGATAAAGCATATTTCATCAAAATTAAAAACTATTGTGCTTCAAAGTATACTACCAAGGAAGTGAAAAGACAACTTACAGAATAGGAGAAAATATTTGTAAATCATATATCTGATAAGGGACTTCTATCTAGAGTATATAAAAAACACATCATTCAATAACAAAAAGACAAATAACCTAATTAAAAAATAGGGGGGCTTCCCTGGTGGCGCAGTGGTTGAGAGTCCGCCTGCCAATGCAGGGGACATGGGTTCGTGCCCCGGTCTGGGAAGATCCCACATGCTGCAGAGCGGCTGGGCCCGTGAGCCATGGCCACTGAGCCTGTGCGTCCGGAGCCTGTGCTCCACAACGGGAGAGGCCACAACAGTGAGAGGCCCGCATACTGCAAAAAAATTTTAAAAAAATAAAAAATAAAAATAGGGAAAGGATCTGAATAGACATCTCTCTGAAGAAGATATACAAATGATCAATAAGCAGATGAAAAGAGGTGTCAATATCATTAACCATCAGGGAAATGCAAATCAAAACCATAATGAGATACTACTTCACACTCATTAGGATGGCTAGAATTTCTTAAAAAGACATTATAACATGTGTTTTAAGGTACTTTTATACACTATTGGTGAGAATTGTAATGGGGCTATTTTGGAAAAGTATGGCTGTTCCTCAAAAAGACAAACATAGAGTTACCATATGACCCAGAAATTCCACTCCTAAGTATGTACCCAAGAGAAATGAAAACATATGTCCACATTAAAACTTTTACACAAATGTTTATAGCTATATTATTCATAACAGCCAAAAAGTGGAAACAATGCAAATACCCATCAATTAATGAATGGATCAATCAAATGTGATATATCTATATAATGGAAGATTGTTTGATCATAAAAGGAAATAAAGAACTTATACATGCTACAACATGGCTGAACCTTGAAAATATAGTAAGAGAAAGAAACCAGTCACAAAGACCATGTATTATATGACTCCATTTATAAGAAATGTCCAGGATAGGCAAATTCATAGAGACAGAAAATACATTAGTGGTTGCCTAGTGCTGAAGAATTGGGAGGAAATGTGGAGTGATTGCTCATGGGTTCAGGGTTTATTTTGGGGTGTTGAAATGTTCTAAAATTGATTGTGGTGATGATTACACAACTCTAAATACACCAAAAACTATTGAATTATACACTTTAATGGGTGAATTGTGTGGTATGTTAATTATATCCCAATAAGATTGTTATAGTAAAAGAAAATGATTTATCAATGAAAACATCAGGGCTTGGAGATTTTTAAAGTACAGTTTTAAACTACAAGTTCAATTTTTAAAATTGTTATAGGACTGAGTTATCTTTCATGTTGTGGGTTAGTTTTGATAGTTTGTGGTTTTTGAGGATTTAACCTATTTCATGTAGTCTGTCCAATTCATTTGCATAGAAATATTATCGTTTTCATGTCTGTGAGGTCTACAGTTATATTCACTTTTTCATTCTTGATTTAGTAATTTCTGTCTTCTCTCTTTTTCTGTTTGTCAGTCTGACTAGAGGTACATCAATTGTATTGGTCTTTCAAAGAACCACCTTTTGGTTTCATTGATTTTTTTCTGTTTGTCTATTTTCAATTTCATTAGTAACTGATCTTTATTATTTCTATCTCCTACTCGCTTTGGGTTTATTTTGCTCCCCCTCCTCCCCACCCCCTCCCCCAGTTTCTTATGGGAGAAGCTTAGGTGGTTGCTTTAAGACATTTCTTATTTTGTAATATAAGCGTTTAATGCAATAAATTCCCCTCCCACTTTAGCTACACCCCACAATTTTGATATGTTATATATTAATTTTCTTTCTTTTTAATGTATTTTCTAATTTCCTTTGAGATTCCTTTTTAAAAGTGTGCTGTTTCTTTGCTAGTGTTTGGAAATTTTTCAATTGTCTTTCTGTTACTGATTTCTAGTTTAATTTCATTAGAGTCAGAAAGCATATTTTGTATGATTTCAATCCTTTTAAGTTTGTTAAGGTTTGACTTATGACTCACAATATAGTCTATCTTGATAAATGCTCCATGTGCACTTGAAAAGAATGTGTGGAGTGTTCCATAAATATCAGTTAATTCAAGCTAGTTGATGGTGTTGTTCAGTTCTATCCTTGCTAATTTTCTGTCACCTTTTCTATATATTACATAGAGAGGAGTGCTGCAGCTTCCAAGTATAATTGTGGATATGTCTACTACTTTTCTGCTATGACAATTTTTGCTTCATATATTTTGAAGCTCCTATTCTCAGGTGTTTATACATTTAGAAATGTTAGAAATACATTTACAAATGTTATGGGTGGATTGATTCTTCTAACAATGTGTAATGTCTCTCTCTAACTCTGCTAATTTCTTTGCTCTGAAGTTTACTTTGATATTTAGTCACCCTTGCTTTGGTTTGTTAGGGTTTCCATGGTATAGTTTTTTTCATACTTTTTCTTTTTAACCTACCTATATCATAATACGGGAAGAGAGTTTCTTGTAGACAGCAGGTGCTTGGGTCATTTTTTAAAAATCCATTCTGCCAATCTCTATCTTGAATTGGTGTGTTTACGTTGTTTACATTTAATGTAATTATTGATATGACCATTTTATTATTTGTTTTCGGTTTGTTCCCTCTATTTTTCATTCTTCTGTTTCCCCTTTCCTACCTTTGTTTAGGTTACTTAAAAAAGCATTTTTTAATATTCCATTTTAAGTTATCTAGTACGGTTTTGACATTATCTCTTCATATAATTTTTTTCAGTTTTGGGAGCGACAGTTCTCTTTGAGCTTCTTGCTCTCCTGCATCTCCTACTGTGTGTGCCAAGACTGTAAACTCCTGACCCCTGTTTTGCGTGGGCCATTTCTCAGCACTGCGTGGGTGCCCAAAGCACAGAGGATGCAGGTCGGAAGGTGGTGGCCTGTGCAGAGGAAGAAAGAAGCCCCTGGGCCCACGCACCGGACGCTGGGAGCAATAAGTGGCATGCTCAGGTGTAGACCCTGGAGAATTGGAGAAAAGAGGCTGACGTTGTTTCCTTTCTGCTGCTCCCACTGTCCCCCAGGGGCTAGCCTCCACCACCCCCTGTGCTCCATGAACTGCCAGCCAGGGGTTAACATGTTGTTCTGGTGTTAGGGACTCACATCACTGTAGTCCCTGACCCTTGTGCATGTTAGACTCCTTGGTTCATGTTCTCATGGAGTAAAAAGTCTCCCGAATTCAAACGATTGGGTTTTGGTGAAGTTTGCAGAAGGGAAGGAAATCCTAAGGGGCCTTTGGGCGGGGTCCTGTGAGCCATTCACTGTACTGTTGCGGCTTCCACCGCTGAACGGATGGTAAGTACCGAGGGTTCTAGTCTGTCTTCCTGTCAGGTGAGTGACAGGGGATTCTCCCATCCGGGATCGCTGCGTGTACAGAAGTGCTGGAGGTACGTGTAGACTGCAACCTCCCCTCTATCGTTTCCTCCCTAAACCATCCCTGGTGGTCCGGCAGAAACAATACAGAATTCCTGCAAGAGGAGAAATCAGTTTTAAAGATTTAATGGCCGTCAGACTATGCCGGGGCATTTCCTGGTATAACAGCGCCACCTGCCGGACAAGCCACCGGTGGCCGTTTGGTTTTGTTTTTGAGCAAGTTATTACCAAGCTCTTGTGGAAACTGCATGTCTGACCCGTGCATGGCTTGTGGCTCTTTGGCCTGAATGCCCATTTTGAGGCGTATCAAATCAGACTCAATGACTAACAAGGTGGAAAGAGCCCAAAAGATCTCTCTGTTCAAAAGGAAATGGCATATATATTCAAGAACCAGTTTGCTTGGCCCTCCTGGCATCTCACCTTCACATAAAAAGGGGCGTTGACACCTTTAGGGGAAACAGTAACCCCTGCCATGGCCCCTAAAGCAAAGCCACTGACCCAAAGGGGCCCTGGCTTCACAAAGAAACCCCTAAACTCTTGGGCCTGGTGCACTGGTGGTTTAGCTAAGTTGATGGTGTCAGCACAGTTGCAGCTGCTCAGCACCATATCCATCAGGCAGAAAGTGACCGCGATTGTTCTCTCAAGGGCCAGAGCTCACCACAGTCCTAATCATACTGGCCAGTCCTCCCCTGAGCCTGAGTTGCTGACGGGCCACCACCTGGCCTGCTACTGGGGAGATTCTGGACTGGCAGATTACAGACACCCCTCTGTGGGGCAGTAAATCGGGGAAACATATTGCCACTGCTGATGGGACAGTGGTGCCACTGATGCAGATGTATGCAGTAAGGATTCTCTGATGAGACCCACTGGAAGCAAACTGCTGATCAAGCCTTCATTGCCCAGATCACAGCCATCACTACCCGTGTCCACTTGCAGATATCCGGCAGCCTGGAGCCAAGGCTCAGAGATATGGCTGATTCCCTTCCAGACCACCACAATAAAGTGAATATTGCAATAAAGCAAGTCACATGAATTTTTTTGTTTTCCAGTGCATATAAAAGTTATGTTGACTCTATACTGTCACATATTAGGTGTGCAATAGCATTATGTTTAAAAAACAATTAAATTAAAACATACTTCATTGGTAAAAAAAGAAAATGTTAACCATCGTCTGATAACACAGAGTCATCACAAACCTTCAATTTATAAAAGAAAAAACCCTGCAATATCTTCTAAGGGCAATAAAACAAGGTATGCTGTACTGGAGAACAAAAGTAGTGAGCTCACTGCTAGTGCCTGGGTGCTTCAAATTCTGCTCTCCTTCCCCAATCCCCCTGCTGCTACGTACTTCTCAGAGTCTTCAGATAGCTGCTCCATGCCTGCTGTCCGGGGGTACAGTTATATTGAGTGGGACAGACAGGGTGGCATGTGCTTACTCCATCTCACCCAGAACTGGAACCCAGGGAAAGCTTTGAACAGGTGGAGATAGGGGAGCCCCCCACCCCCCAGCACCAGGGCAAAGGCATAGAGCTGGGAACACAGGACAGGCTGGGTCCTGAGCCCTGAAGGAGAGCAGAGGGAGAGAAATCTGGCAGAAGGGCTTGGCCCAAGTGCTGTGGGCCCAGGTGTGCAGCCATCAGGGGGGAGCCACTGAGGGGAGCCAAGCCAAGACAGCCAAGACAGGAGCTGTGCTTCAGGCCCTGAATGTGCTGTTGCCCTCACCTGAACGCTCCTTCTTCTACACTTCACCCAGCCAACTCTTTCTCATCCTCAGGTGTCAGCTGAAATCTCACTTCCTCAGGGAAGCTTACCTGACCATAGATCCCACAGAATTCTGTACTTTTCCCTCCTGGTCCTTATCATGGTGGCAATTGTTAATTAAGCATTTGCAATTGTTTAATTCACACCAGTTTCCCCTACTGGACTGTGGGAACATGAGGGCAACATCCACACAGATCTCGTTAATTGCTTAGGTTGATCAGTCAGTCAGCAAACCTGTAGGGAGAACCTGCTCTGTGCCCACCATTGTCCTGGGCACCAGTGTTCCCAAGGACGAGGTGTCGACCTTGCCCACTCTTGTCTGCCTGTTGCCGGCACAAACGCTGAGCCCAGTGTTAACTGACTGCCTGCCCAAAGGTGGTTCTGGCTGTGTGTGTGTGTGTGTTTGTGTGTGTGTGAAGGGAGAAGGGGCAGGTGGCAGAGAGGCCAGGCCGGGATCTGCTATAATAGCCCAAAGGAGGCCCCGACCAGCCTGTAGCCGGGGCCTGAGGGGCAGGGCTGGAGTCTAGAGTGGAGGCAGACACTGCCTGGACCGTTTTGAGACCTTGGGGATGAGGGAGTCCCAACATGCGACCTTCTGATGATGTTCGTTAACCTCCTGCAGGCTGCCTGGTGCTCTTCCGCCAGCCCCTGAGGAACTGTCGGGGCTGAGCACCTCCTGGGCCAGGCCCAGAGCACCGCGCTCCCCATGGGGCTACAGCTGGGAGAGTCTTGACACTCGTTCTTCGGCTACCTAGCGACTGGGGGAGTGAAAGGGGCCAGGACAGGGACCCCAGGCCTGTCCGCTTTGAAGCTCCCCGACCTCTAGGGGGCCCCTGTGCTCCTCAGGGACCACCCTGGGGAAGGGACATCTGGCTGGGAGGCCGCCTCAGTCAGTTCCTTCATCATCCTCTGCATTCCACACCCAGGTCCTCCTCACGCTGTCGCCTCGGAACGAAGGAATCCACGCATCTGCGCCCCAGGCAGTCTCCTCCCGCCGCCCCCGTGCACAGCGGCGCCGGCAAGTGTCACGGGGAGTAGAGCCTGTGGGGAGTACCCCCACCAGGGACCCTGTACCTACCGGCCCCAGCTCCAACTCCAAGGGACGTGGTCCCTGATCCCCAGAGACACCGCGGGCAGGTGAGGAGAAGGCCTCTCCTTGTCTCTCAGAATCAGGGACTTTTTCACAGCTCAGTAGGGCCCCAGTTGAGCCTTTCAAGCTCCCTGGAGCCTCAGGGTCCTTATTGAAAGCAGGAGTTTGGCATAGACAAGCCCTCCCTATTGCATCCATCGGTATTTCCCCCAGAGGGCGCTCTGCTCACAGAATCCGGCACCTTCATCTTGCATCTCCTTTCTCTGGTGAGAAAGGCTCGGCGAAACGCGAGAGACTCGCCTAAGTTTGTTTAACTCGTAGTTCCCCAGACCTACGTAACCGGGATGTACATTTTCCACAGAACACCTTTTACGATGCCATGGAATCCAGACTGGGAAACTCCTCGAAGAACTTTTTTCCATTTTAGGCTTGTAGGGTTGGGTCCTTCCCTCCCATCCCCCTCAGGGCCGGGCTCTGACTCCTCCCGACTTAAGCTCATGCTCCCATAGGGCCTGTGCAAGGGCTGCGCTGAGCCTGATCCGCCGTGGCCTCCGCACGAGCCTAGGTCTGCTCATTGTTAAGCTAAGGTTGCACCTCCTCCCCCAGGATAAAAGGGGGTGGGGGTGGGGAGTCCGATTTCCGTAAGGGCAGGGATTGGTTAAACGCGTTTCTCCAGGAAGTACTGTGTGCCAGGCACTGACTGAGTGGTCACTTTGGGGCACATTTTCTGTGCTAAGAAGTTCTCACTGCTTTGGGAAGTGCATTATTGATCCAGGAAGGACATTGCCGCCTTCTGGCTCACCCTTTCTGTAGATCAACAGCACCTGGGCCTCATTCTCCAGCACCTCCCACCTCAGGCAGCGCAGGGCAGGGGTCTGGGCCAGGCGGAGAAAGGACAAACACAGTGACACACGCGGGATGGGGTGGGAGTGGGGCTTGGAGCTTGGGAGCTGAGGTGACGGTTCACTGCAGTCCTGGGGTCTGCCCCCAGCCCCCCACGCCCCTCACTCCAGTCTCTCTCACTGAGGTCCTGATAAATTGACATCTTTCACAAAAGCCAATTCCTCCAGAAGCTCTGACTCCTCGCTTCTCACTGCTAAAAATAGGTGGAGAGCTGTAAAAACCCCACACCTAGAGACAATTCTAGTCATTTTGGTAGATATTTGCTCTAAAGATCTGCAATGTCTGTCGTTATTAAAACCGGGTGTTCCTTGGCAAACTCATTTCTTTTAAAAGCAGATTACTTCACAGGCTTCAATAAAATAAATTTCTTATTTCCAGTGGGTTCGGAGACATTCAGAGGTGTTACTACAAAGCCGTGACGATCCTCACCATGGGAATCCAAGGTTCTTGTTAAGGTGACAAGCAACATGCAACTCGGGGGGTCTGCTGGAGTCTCTCCAGCTCATCCGGAGGCGTGATGGGCCCGGGGTTTCCAGGGTTAACTAAGAGCCTTGGGCCTCGCTGAGGGTGTGGCCCCAGTGGGCCAGGCTATGGAGCGACCAAATTCTTCTGGGTTCCCTGCGACTCTGAGAACCGGGGTCTGGTTGATAGGTGGCGTGAGCCAGACTCTTTAAGAAGGAGTCTGGGAGGCAGGGCCTGCAGCCCGTGGGGAACCCAGGTGTTTTCATCCCAGGACCGCCCGTCTCCCGGTAGATCTCTCGAGATCCTATGAGATCGGGCTTCCTCAGGGAAGAGAGCTGAAAGGAGCAGAGGGTTGGGCCCTGTGCCGCCATTCTCTGCGCCTCCCCTGCCGCTCGGTGGCTTCCAGCCCATCCTCTGCCCGCTCCTCCATCAGGCCCCGCACTTACCGCCACGCAACCTAAGGCGCACAGCGCACCTTTGGGGCGCCTGTTTGCCTTCCTGGGAAGCCCCACACGCCATCCCTACCTCCCCAGGCCCTGTCCTTGGCCCTCAGGTGTCCGTCATGGTGTTCGAAGAGGAGAGCATTTCCTGATGGAGGGACTTGGGTGAACGGGCCAGCTCTCCCACCGCAGGGCGCTGGCAGCTGGGCCGGTTTCAAAGAGAAAGCAATGCATTCGGGCTGTTCTGCAGAGAAAAGGCTCCAGGAGTAGGCGAGGATGTTTCCTGGGACGAATTCGGGACACCTCACAGCTGCTGGCAGGAACAACCGGCCCCAAGGATGTAGGTGAGCGCCTGGGATTTTTTTTTTTTTCTCTGCATATGTCTGTGAGTGAGGGAGTGTGTGTGTGTGTTTGCACGTGTTTCTTTTTTCTTTTTTTTCCCCAAAAACCTACTGCGAGAAGTGCACTAAAGTGACTAAGCTCTAGTTCTTTCTGGATAAGAGTGTTCAGGATGGGTAGCCCAAGGTGCATTAGGACCAGCTGTAACCTGTGTACTGGTTCGTATGCCTTGGGTTCTGAGAGTAAGGGCCATTTTTTCCCTTGGGACTGGTTTGTGCTGTGAAGAATGAGATTGGCTGCAGCTGTGCAGTGGAAGATGGCCAAGGCTGACAACACCAGGTATTATCAGGTGGGCTCCCATTCAGTTGCTCTGAGATTCCTTATTTTCTGATTTGAGAATATAACAGTGTGTCAGGTTGCTGCAAACTTTCACCTTTCCAGACGTAGGCCTTGTGCCACTGGAGCCTGTGCTGGTATCCTGGGCTTTAGTCCCTGGGGCTCTGGGACTCCTGGAAAGTGATAGGCTCCCAGTATTCATGTGTGAGGTTCTGTCCCCTGACTGAGTCTCAGATATTCCTGCCCTTGTACCTCCTTTGGGACAAAGCCTGGTTCCTCCTTTCTGGGCCCCTGGGAAGAGCCACCATTGCAGTGTGACTCTGATAGGTGGCATGAGCCAGACTCTGTACTGAAGAGCCTGAGTAGAGGCACCCAAATGCCTTGTCAACCAGTTGTCTGTTGGCACTGTCCTGTACTTAGCTTCTTGCTTGGAGATACCAGATCAAGAGGTCATCTGTTAATATGATTGTGGCAAAATTGCTTTGACATAGTTTCCTGAGATTGAGCAGATGTGAGTGAAGGTGGGAGTGTGAGGGTGAGAGGGTGGTGGATCCTGATTTGAGGTGACACAGCAGCCCAGATGGGCAAGTAGGCATCTAACACTGAGATGATTTATTCGAGTGGGATGAGGTTTTCAGGCAAATAGCAATTATAGTAATAATGATTAGTATAAATATTTATGCATATATAACCTTAATAAATATAGACTACCATAAATTATACATCTGTGTAAAAAGTAAACAAATATGTGAGCAATTAGAAGAAGGATAACAGGGCTTCCCTGGTGGGACAGTGGTTAAGAATCTGCCTGCCAATGCAGGAGACACGGGTTTGAGCCCTGGTCCAGAAAGATCACACATGCCGCAGAGCAACTAATCCCGTGCGCCACAACTACTGAGCCTGCGCTCTAGACCCCGTGAGCCGCAACTACTGAAGCCCGTGTGCCTAGAGCCCATGCTCTGCAATAAGAGAAGCCACCGCAATGAGAAGCCCGCGCACCACTATGAAGAGTAGCCCCCGCTCACCGCAACTAGAGAAAGCAATGAAGACCCAACACAGCCAAAACATAAATAAATAAATAAATTTATAAAAATATAATAGGAAAATTACCTAATCTGAACAATAAAGAAAAAACAGGTTAAAAAATTAATAACAGACCCTCACAGATCTGTAGGATTATAAACAGATCAAATATTTGTGTCACTGGAGTCTCAGAAGGAGATGAGAAAAAGTATGGGACTGAAAAGATATTCAAAAAAATTATAGCTGAAAATATCCCAAATATGACAAAAGATATATGTCTACAGATATAAGAAACTGAGCAAATCCCCAACAGGATAAGCCCAAAGAAAGCCAAATCAAAACATATCATGATAAAAATTCTGCAAACTAAAGACAAAGAAAAAATTCTTTATCAATGAGAGAGAAGTGACACCTTACCCATAAAGGAGAAATAATTCAAATGACAGTGGATTTCTCATCAGAAATCATAGAGGCCAGAGGAAGTAGCATAACATTTTTCAAGTGCTAAAAGTAAAGAATCATCAACTCACAATTCTATATCCAGTGAAAATATCCTTTAGGAAGGAAGGGTAAATTAAGACATTCTCAGATGAAGAAAAACTAAGAGAATCTGTTTCCAGTAGAACTACTCTAAAAGGATAGCTAAAGGAAGTTTTTTTTTTTTTTAACTTTTTATTTTATATTGGAGTATAATTTGATTAACAATGTTGTGTTAGTTTCAGGTGTACAGGAAAGTGATTCGGTTATCCATATACATGTATCATTCTTTTTCAAATTCTTTTCCCATTTAGGTTGTTACATAATATTGAGCAGAGTTCCCTGTGCTATACAGTAGGTCCTTGTTGATTATCCATTTTAAATATAGTAGTGTGTACATGTCAATCCCAAACTCCCTAACTATCCCTTCCCCCAACCCTTCCCCTCTGGTAACCATAAGTTTGTTCTCTAAGTCTGTGAGTCTGTTTCTGTTTTGTAAATAAGTTCATTTGTATCATTATTTTTAGATTCTGCATATAAGCGATATCATGCAATATTTGTCTTTCTCTGTCTGACTTACTTCACTCAGTATGGTAATCTCCATGTTGCTGCAAATGGCATTGTTTCATTCTTTTTAATGGCTGAGTAATATTCCAATGGATATATGTACCACATCTTTTTTATCCATTCATCTGTCGATGGACATTGAGGTTGCTTCCAGTTAGGTTTCTTGGCTATGGTAAACAGTGCTGCAGCGAACACCGGGGTGCATGTATCCTTTCGGACCATGTCTTTCTCTGGATACATGCCCAGGAGTGGGATTGCAGGATCATATGGTAGCTCTATGTTTAGCTTTTTAAGAAACCTCCATACTGTTCTCCATAGTGACTATACTAATTTACATTCCCATCAGCAGTGTAGGAGGGTTCCCTTTTCTCCACACTGTCTCCAGCATTTACTGTTTGTGGATTTTTTTGATGATGGCCATTCTGACTGATGTGAGGTGATATCTCATTGTAGTTTTGATTTTCATTTCTCTAATAATTAGCAATGTTGAACATCTTTTAATATGCCTCTTGGCCATCTGTATGTCTTCTTTGGAGAAGTATCTATTTAGGTCTTCTGCCCATTTTTTGATTGGGTTGTTTGTTTTTATGATATTAAGTTGCATGAGCTGTTTGTAAATTTTGGAGACTAATCTCTTGTCTCACATCATTTGCAAATATTTTCTCCAATTCTGTGGGTTGTCTTTTTGTTTATGGTTTCCTTTGCTGTGAAAAAGCTTTTGAGTTTAATTAGGTCCCATTTGTTTATTTTTGTTTTTATTTCCATTACTCTGACAGACAGATTGAAAAACATATTGCTGTGATTTATGTCAGAGAGTGTTCTACCTATGTTTTCCTCTAAGAGTTTTATAGTGTCCAGCCTTACATTTAGGTCTTTAATCTATTTTGAGTTTATTTTTTTGTATGGTGTTAGAGTGTTCTAATTTCATTTCTTTTTTAACATGTAGCTGTGTAGTTTTCCCAGCACCATTTATTGAAGAGACTGTCTTTCCTCCATTATATAGTCTTGCCTGCTTTGTTGTAGATTAATTGACCATAGGTGCATGGATTTAGTTCTGGGCTTTCTAACCTGTTCCATTGATCTATATTTCTATTTTTGTGTCAGTATCATACTGTTTTGATGACCCCTCTAGGTGGTCACAAAGCACCGAGCTGATCTCCCTGTGCTATGCAGCTACTTCCCACTAGCTATCTATTTTATATTTGGTAGTATGTATAAGTCCATACCACTCTCTCACTTTGTCCCAGCTTACCCTTCCCCCTCCCCATGTCCTCAAGTCCATTCTCTACATCTGCATCTTTATTCCATCTTCTTTATCCATTCATCTGTCAACAGACAGTTACGTTGCTTCCATGTCCTGGCTATTGTAAATAGAGCTGCAATGAACATTGTGATACATGACTCTTTTTGAATTATGGTCTTCTCAGGGTATATGCCCAGTAGTGGGATTGCTGGGTCTTATGGTAATTCTATTTTTAGTTTTTTAAGGAACCTCCATACTGTTCTCCATAGTGGCTGTATCAATTTACATTCCCACAACCTGTTGGGGGGTTTTTAATCACAGTTTCAATTTCAGTACTTGTTATTGGTCTGTTCACATTTCCCACATGCTGCACACCACAACTACTGAGCTTACACACCTCAACGAGAGAGCCCATGTGCCACAACTACAGAGCCCATGTGCTCTGGAGCCCGCGTGCCACAACTACAGAGCCCATGTGCCCTGGAGCTCGCGTGCCACAACTAGAAAGAGAAAACCTGCACGCCACAAGTAAAGAGAAACCTGCGCACCACTAGAGAGAAACCCACACACCACAACTAGAAAGAAGCCCGTGTGCCACAACAAAGAGACTGCGCACCGCAATGAAAGTTACTGCATGCCTCAATGAAGATCCTGCATGCCGCAACTAAGACCCAATGCAGTCAAAAAATAAAGAAAAAAGATAATAACAATTTTTGATGATGTGGAGAAACTGGATCCCTCATACATTGCTGGTGGGAATGTAAAATGGTGCAACTGCTTTGAAAAACAGTTTGGCAGGTACTCAGAAAATTAAACATAGAGTTATCATATGACCCAGCAATTTCACTCCTAGATATATACCCAAGTAAAGTGTCCTGCAAAAAAATTTGTACATAAATGTTCATACCTGCATTATTCATAAATAGTCAAAAGTGGAAACAACCCAAATGTCTGTTAACTGATGAATGGATAAATCAAGTGTGGTATATCCACACAATGGAATATTATTTGGCAATAGAAAGGAATGAAGTATTGATACATGCTACAACATGGATGAATTTTGAAAATATAAGCTAAATGAAGCCAATCAGAAAACACTATATTCCATTTATATAAAATCTCCAGAATAGGTACATCTACAGAGAAAAGGTAGATTAGTGGTTGCCTAGGACTTGGGGAGTGATGGCTAAAGAGTATGGGGCTTCTTTCTGAGGTGATAAAAATGTTCTAAAATTGTGATGATGGTTGCACAACTCTGTCAATATACTAAAAAACTATTGAATTGTACACTTGTAATGAGTAAATTGTATTCTGTGAATTATATCTCAATAAAGCTGTTACCAAAAAAATAAAAGAATGCGTGGAACATCAGTAAGGAAGAAAGAAAAACAGAAAGAGTAAAACTATGAGTAAATACAATAGATTTTCCTTTTCCTCTTAAGTTTTCTAAATTATGTTTGGTGGTTGAAGCAAAAATTACTACATTTTTTTTTCTGTTTAGTTAAAGTTTTTATTATCTAAAATTACTGCATTTTCTGATGTAGTTCTCAGTGTATTTAGAGAAAATAGCTAAGACAATCATAAAGCAAATGGGGAAGAGTAAAAGGAATCAAAGGGAGGTAAAGTTTTTTTGGTAAATATATCACGTGAATTTCTCAGTGTTCCTATAAAAGTCTCAGACTCCAGAGACTCAGGAATCAGTGTTCAATAAATGTAATGTTTGTTTTCACTTCACTCAGAAACTAGATCTGAAGTCATCTGTTTCCCTAATAATAGAACTAATTGCTTCCATCCATTAGCCTTGTTTTATCCACCCAAGAGCAAAAAAGTTACATTTCAGGATAGATATCTAGGTTTGAGCATTATTTTTCTAGGTAATGGCTTTTGAAATTTCAAAAGGGATGAAACCCAGGACACACAGATATTTGTGCTGAGAATTGGGCTGTTTGGACCCTTGAGATATTTATTTCAAAGTGTTCAAGTAAGACATTTCCAAGGAGATTCTTTCAGAAGGGGAGAGAGAGGCATCTGCCTCTTTCTCCTGCATATAAATGGCCAAAATTCACTCCTCTGTGTTTCTCACTTACAATGTAGACTTTGCATGTGTCTTTGTATTTGACCTGGCTCTCACTGTATTGTTCCAAGGACATGGGAGAAGCACATGCCTGTTATTTTCTGTAAGGTAAATAATAAGAAATCTACTCCTGATTTAAAAATCCCATGTGTACATTCAGGACACAATTAAAGAGGATGAGTGCTAAAAACATAACACTTCACTTGGACTGAAAAATGTTGACCTCAGTAGACTGATGTTATATAGTATAATATCTTGAGCAAACTGCTGAAAAAAATACTATACAAAGAGGTGCCTTAAAAAGAAAAACTATTCAAAAAGGCACATGTACCCCAATGTTCATTGCAGCACTGTTTACAATAGCCAGGACATGGAAGCAACCTAAATGCCCATCAACAGACAAATGGGTAAAGAAGATGTGGAACGTATATACAATGGAATATTACTCAGCCGTAAAGAGGAATGAAATTGGGTCATTTGTAGAGATGTGGATGGACCTAGAGACTGTCATACAGAGTGAAGTTAGTCAGAAAGAGAAAAACAAATATTGTATATTAACGCATATATGTGGAATCTAGAAAAATGGTACAGATGAACCGGTTTACAAGGCAGAAATATAGACACAGACGTGGAGAACAAACATATGGACACCAAGGGGGTAAAGCGGGGGTGGTGGGATGAACTGGTAGATTGAGATTGACATATATACACTAATATGTATGAAATAGATAACTAGTAAGAACCTGCTGTATAAAAATTTAAATTAAATTTAAAAAAAAGAAAAACTCTAAGAAAATAAAAACTCTAGAAGGTAAATAAAAGTGGAAGTCTAAGACCTACAGGAAGGAGTTCTGGTTTCCAGTTCCACAGGTAAGGAACTTGGAAGTCGCCATCCATTCCAACAACATGTAAAAAGCTGGACAGACTGAAAAATCAACAACTCTTCTTGGATCCATAGAAGAGGGGAGGACACAGGGCAAACCACTGCCCCAGGATCGAAGAGTCAGGCGAATACAGGGAGTCCCAGCTTACCAGAGGAGCGGAGACTCATGAGCAGAATTCACTGCAGGAGCCAGAGTCAGGGTAGGAAAATCTGAACTATGATGGCTGGAGGCTCAGTGTGGACAAATCTGAGAGTTAAAAACTCCAGGGCACCCAGACACAGAGGGACCCTCACAACATTGTGAGATTTACCCTCAGGAGCGCAATCAGATCCCCACAGTAGATATCAGAGAAGAATTACCTCGGGGCATCTGGCATGGGGAGGGGAAAAGAAACCATTTTGAAATATGCCAAGAAATCTGTTCTTCTTAACAAGACCTACCCTCAGGGGAAACTAGCAATTTATTTTATGGATTATCAACAAGCTGATTCTAAAGTTTATATGGAGAGACAAAAGGCTAAGAATAGCCAACACAAAATTGAAAAAGAACAATATGGGGCAACTGATTCTACCTGACTTCAAGCCTTATTATATAGCTATAAAAATTAAGACAGTATCATATTGGTGAAAAGACAGACAGATAATAGAACAGAATCAAAAGCCCAGAAAGAGTGCCCCATAAATATGGTCAACTACTCTTTGACAGAGAAGCAAAGGCAATACAGTGGAACAAAGATAGTCTCTTCAACAGTTGATGTTGGAACAACTGGACATTTACATACACACACAAAAAATAACCTAGACAGAGACCTTACATCCTTCACAAAAATTAACTTAAAATGGATCATAGATCTAACTGTAAAATGCAAAACTATTAAACTCCTGGAAAGTAACACAGGAGAAAACCTATGACTTTGGGTATTGTGATGCCTTTTTTAGATAGAACAACAAAGACATGATCCATGAAAGAAATAATTGATAAGTTGGACTTCATTAAAGTTAAAAACTTCTGCTCTGTGAAAGACAACCAAGAAAATGGGAAGACAAGACACAGACTGGGAGAAAATATTTGCAAAAGACACATCTAATAAAGGACTGTTATCCAAAATTTACAAAGAACTCTTAAACTACACAATGATAACACAAAAAGGGAAATCTGTAGATCAATATCCCTCATGAATATAGATACAAAAACACTTAACAAGACATTAGCAAGCAGAATTCACCAGTCTGTAAAAGAATTATACACTGACTAAATAGGGTTTATTCCGGGGATGGAATGCTAATTAAATATTTGAAAATAGTGTAATACACCATTGTGTTTGTTTCTTATTGCTGGTGTAACAACACAAGCTAGTGGTGTAAAAGCACAAATCTGTTATCTTACAATTCTAGAGGCCAGAAGTCCAAAATGGGTTTTACTGGCTTAAAATCAACGTGTCAGTAGGGCTATGTTCCTTTCTGTAGATTTTAAGGGATAATCTGTTTTTTCACCTTTTCTAGCTTCTAGGGGCTGCTTGCATCCTTGGCTCATGGCCCCCTTCCATCTTCGAAGCCAGCAATGTCCAGCTGCGTCTTTCTTATATCACATCACTCTAACACTGATTCACCCTCTTTTACATTTAAGGAGACTTGTGATTGCATTGGGACCACCCAGCTAATCTAGGATAATTTCCCCACCTCAGGGTCAGCTGGTTAGCAACCTTATATCCATTTGCAAACTTAATTCTCCTTTGTAAAGTAAGCTAACATATTCACAAGTTCCAGGGATTAAGACATGGCCATCTTTGGGAGCCATTATTCTGCGTATAATTAGCCCTCCCATTGCCTGCTTTTTGGCCCTATCTTGGGCTCCTACCCTTCACCTAACTATTCCTTGTCCACACTGCCCTAATCAGCTTGCTGACCTTCTTCCTGTCCTAGGGCCTTTGCCCTCACTGCTCCCCAACCTGGAAAACTGTCCACTTGCCCCATGGCTTGCTCTTTTGTACCGTTCACACTATGCTCAAATATCCCTTCTTTAGTTAGGCTGACCACCTGCTATGGAATGGCTCCTTCTGCCCTGTCACTCTGTCAGCTGTTTTCGTTTTCTTCAAGGCACATTCTTTATTTTGTTTCACTTGTTTGTTTATCTGTCTCCAACCCTGCCTCCTGTCAGCTCCGTGAAGGCAGGGAGCTTGCATTCTGTTTCCCTGAATGGTGTGGGACGTAGAGGAGGCTCTCAGTGTATATGTGGTGAATTAAGAAACAAATAGATGACCATCATCTGCAAATAATGAGAACACATTGTTGTTCTTGATGACGTTTTTTACCTCCTTTCTGTTTCAGATCTTAATGTATTGTCAGAACTTCCTGAACACTGTTAAGTGGTAGTGGTGACAGCAGGCATCCTTCTTTTGTTTGATTTGAATAAGAGTCTCTAGGGTTTTATCGTTAAGTAGAAATTTGGCTTTTGGTTTGAAAAAATATAAGTTAAAGTACAAGAGTACTTTAAAAAAACCAAACATATTAAACACAGCTTTTGCAACAAGTGTTTACTAGTAAGGTTTTATCAAACATCTACTGGCCCAATACATTCATAGATTTTCTCTTAAACCTTAGTTAAATTTTGAGACAATCCCAACTTAGTTGAAGTGAATACTTCTTTTAATCTAATGTTGAATTCTTTCTTTTTATGTTGTGTCTAGGAGTTTTGAGTCTGCAATCATGAGGGAGACTGGCTGAGACTTTTCCTTTCTTAAAAATTTATTTTATTCAAGTATAGTTGATTTACAATGTTGTATGAGTTTCTGGTGTACAACACAGTGATTCAGTTATATATATATGTGTGTGTGTGTGTGTGTGTATATATATATATACACACACACACATACACACACACACACACACACACACACACACACATATATATATATACATTCTTTTTCATGTTCTTTTCCACTACAGTTTATCACAGGATATTAAATATAGTAGTTCCCTGCACTATACAGTAAGACCTTGTTTATCCATTCTGTATATAATAGTTTGCCTCTGCTAATCCCAAACTCCCTATCCATCCCTCCCGTACCCCCCTCCCCCTTGGCAACCACAAGTCTGTTCTCTGTGTCTGTGAGTCTGGCTGGGACTTTTCTCTCTTTGGTCCACTGTTTCAAGTCAAGCTCTTCATCTCTAAACCTGCCTGTGGATCAGGGAAGGCCACACACTCATAGTGCAGGATGGAATCAGGTGGGCTGGACTGAGTAACAGTGGAAGTGCTGAAGAGTAAATACTACCTTGTTTCTTTTCACTTTTTGCAGTTTTAAATGTTTCTTTGCTGAAATCAAACCAAGTCATGCATTGGTTAAGGAGGACTGGATTTCCATCCTTCTGGACTGGATCCCCTCCCAGCGGCCCAGTGCACAGTGTCCTTGGTCTGGCCTGGCACACAGCTCAGTGCAGCTGCCCTCACCACAGGCACCAGCCTTAGCAGAAGCAAATGATGAGAGTGGCGGAAGGGAAAAACCATCTGTTAATGCCATCTCTGTCGAGGTGTTATAACTCCCCAACGAGGCAGGCAGTTTAGACATGACAAAACAGAGGCCCGGAGAGCTGAAGGGCCTTGCTAAAGGTCCCTCAGCTGACAGATGGCCCACTTTGGATTTGAACCTATGATTATCTGACTTCCAAGCCTGTGCTCTTTCCACAGGGCCACTGTCTCCTTTCACAACTGACCGTTTCACTTTGGCCACTGAAATGGCACAACTGTGTAGAGACCGTGTCCCTCTCCTTCTCCCCTCTCTTGACAGGATGTGCAGTACAATATTGCCTGATGTCTTGAAAGTGAAGGTTCTCCCTGGCCTATGAGGCAGGAGCTGAGGCCCTCAGGGTGGCCCCTCTGCACAGGCTTATAGGGAAGTACCTATATGCAACCCAGCCCTTCTGCCTTCGGACCTGTAGCAGCTCAACCCCAGAGTCCAAAGGTGGGAAGGGGGGGGGGGCTTTTGAGGGATGTCAGCCTCTCCCTTTCCCAAGTGTGTCCCCCTAGGGTAGAATGGGGTGCTTGCCTGAGGGGAGCCGGGCACTGGCCCTGCACACCCTGCTCATCTGCTTAGGTGGTGGACTTACTGGGGTTCCCTCCGCCACGTGAAAAACAGAGAGAGAGTGTATGGTGAGAGCTGCCTGCGGAGAGGTCCCTAGTTCCTAAGAGTGAAGAGGCAAGATGGCAAAGGAACCCACCGCCTGGGCGCTGGCTTCAGAGGGCAATTCCCACCCAACACTATTGCTATTAGGTATATTTATTATTACCGTTGCTCTTTGTTCCCTTTTGTAGATCTGAATGCCTACCTGCTACCATTTCCTTTTAGTATGAAGAACTTCTTTTAGCATTTCTTATAGTGCAGGACTGTTGGCCACAGAGGCTCTCAGGTTCCATTTATATGAAAATGTCTTTATTTCACCTTCGATTTTTTGCTTACTTGTTTATTTTTTAAAGTATACAATTCGGTGGTTTTAGTATATTTACAACGTTGTGCACCATATCCACTATCTAATTCCGGAACATTTTTATAATCTCAAAAATAAACGCATACCCATTTCCAGTCGTTCCCCATTCCCTCTTCCCCAAGGTCCTGCCAACCACTAACCTATTTTCTGTCTCTGGGTGCCTAATCTGAACACTTCACATAAATGGAATCATAAAATGTGTTCTATCTAGCTTCTTTCATGCAGCATATTTTCAAAGTGCATCCATGTTGTAACATGCATTAATAAGTACTTAATTCCTTTTATTAAAAAAACATTTTTAAGAGCAGTTTTTAGGTTCACAACAAAATTGAGAGGGAGGTACAGAGATTTCCCATATACCCCCTTTCTCCCACGCATGTATAGTCTCCAACTTCACTCACCATAGTGGTACATTTGTTACCAAGGGGGACCCTTCATTGACAAACCATAATCACTCAAAGTCCATAGTTTACCTTAGGGTTCACTCTTGGTGGTGTAAATTCTGTGGGTTTGGACAAATGTATAAAGACATGTATCCATCATTATAACATCATACAGAGTATTTTCGCTGCCCTAAGAATTCTCTGTGCTCTGCCTATTTATTCCTCCCCCCGACCCTTTCCCCTGGCAACTACAGATATTTTTATGTCTCCATAGTTTTGATTTTCCAGAATGTCATGTAGTTGGAATCCTACAGTAGGTAGCTTTTTCAAGTTGGCTTTTTTTCACCTAGTAATGTGCATTTAAGTTTCCCCCATGCCTTTTTTTTGGCTTGGTAGCTTTTATTTTTTAAGGGCTGAATAACAGCCCATTGTTATAATGTACCACGGTTTATCCATTCACCTTGGTTGCTTCCAAGTTTTGGCAATTATGAATAGAGCTACTGTAAACATCCATGTGGAGGTTTCTGTGTGGACGAAAGTTTCCAAATCCTCTGGATAAATACCAAGGAGAATGATTACTGGATGGTGTGGTGAGAATATGTTTAGTTTTGTAAGAAACTGCCCAACTGTCTTCCAACGTGGCTGTACCGTTCTGCATTCCCACCAGCAATGAAGAGAGTTCCTGTTACTCTGTATACTCACCAGCATTTAGTGCATTCCTTTTTGTGCGTGTGGTAAAAAACACATAAAATTTACCATTGTAACCATTTTAACTATACTTTAGTGTTAAGTATGTTCACACTGTTGTGAAAATACCCATTAAACTGCAACTCCCTTTTCCCCCCTCCCCCCAGCCCCTGGTAACCACAATTCTACTTTCTATTTCAATGAATTTGATTACTTTAGATATTTCATATAAGCAGAAACATACAATAATTGTCTTTTTGTGAGTGGCATATTTCACTTAGCATAATGTCCTCAAGGTTCATCCATGTTAAAGCATGTGTCAGGATTTCCTTCCATTTTAAGGCTGAGTAATAATCCACTGTGTGATTATATCTATATCTATCTCACATTTTGTTTATTCACATTTGTGTTGCTTCTACATCTTGGCTGTTGTTAATAGTGTGCTATAAGCATGGGTATGCGAGTATCTCTTGGAGACCCCTGCTTTCAATTTTTTTGGATATATGCCCATAAATAGGATTGTGGGATCATATGTAGTTCTATTTTTATTTTTTGAAGAACCTCCATACCGTTTTCCATAATGGTTGCACGATTTTACAATCCCACCAACAAAGCACAAGTTCCAACTTCTCCACATCCCTGTCAACACTTGTTATTTTCTGTCTTTTTGATATTACCCATACTAATGGGTATGAGGTGATATCTAATGTGGTTCTGATTTGCATTCCTCTGATGATTGGTGATGTTGAGCATCTTTTCATATGCTTTTTGGCCATTTATATATCATCTTTGGAGAAATGTCTATTAAAATTTGTGCCCATTTTTTAGTTACGCTATTTTATTTTTTATTGATATGTAGGATGTCTTTATATATTCTGGATATTAATGCCTTTTTCAGATATGTGCTTTTGCAAATATTTTCTCCCATTACATAGTTTGCCTTTCACTTCGTTGATTTTGTCCTTTGACACACAAAAGTTTTTAAGTTTGATATAGTCTATTTTTTTGCTCTTGTTGCTTATGATTTTGGTGCCATATCCAAGAAATCATTGCCAAGTCCAATGTCATGAAACTTTTCCCTTTTGTTTTCCTCTAGGAGTTTTATAGTTTTAGGTCTAAGTGTCTAAGTGCTCTAGCTAGGATTTCCAATGCTATATTGAAAAAAAAAAAAGTGGTAAGAGCAGATATCCTTGCCTTGTTCCTGATCTCAGAGGGAAAACTTTCAGTCTTTCACCCTTAAGTATGATTGATAGCTGTGGGCTTTTCATATATGGGCTTTATTATGTTGCAATAATTCTTTCTTTTTTTAGTTTGCTGATTTTTTTATCATGAAAGGGTGTTGAACCTTGTCATATGCTTTTCCGCATCAGTTGAGATGACCCTTTTTCATCCTTCATTCTGTTATTGTGGTGTATTGCATTAATTGATTTTTATAGGTTGAGCCATTTAAGCATTCCAGGAACAAATCCCACTTGGTCATGGTGTATACTCCTTTTAAAGTTCTGTTGAATTCTTTTTGCTAGTATTTTGTTAAGAATTTTTGCATCAATAGTCACCAGGGATATTGGTCATAGTTATATTTTCTTGTAGTGTCTTTATCTGGCTTTGGTTTCAGGATAATGCTAGCTTCATAGAATGAATTTGGAAGTGTACCCCCCTCTTAAGTTTTTTTTGAAGAATTTCAGGAGAATTGGTGTTACCTCTTTAAATGTTTGGTAGAATTCACCAGTGAATCTATCTGGTCCTGGGCTTTTCTTTGTTGGGAGGCTTTTTTTTTTTTTTTTGTGGTACACGGGCCTCTCACTGCTGTGGCCTCTCCCGTTGCGGAGCACAGGCTCCAGACGCGCAGGCTCAGCGGCCATGGCCCGTGGGCCCAGCCGCTCCGCAGCATGTGGGATCTTCCCGGACCGGGACACGAACCCGTGTCCCCTGCATCGGCAGGCGGACTCTCAACCACTGCGCCACCAGGGAAGCCCTGTTGGGAGGCTTTTGATTCCCTATTCAATCTTTTTACTCAGTATTGGTCTGTTTAGATTTTCTGTTTCTTCATGATTCAGTCTTGGCAGTTTAAGTGTTTCTAGGATTTTATTCATTTCTTCTAGGTTAACTAATTTGTTGTACAACTTGGTGTACAATTGTTCATAGTATTCTCCTATAATCCTTTTCTTCCTGTCATTGTAATGCCCTCTTTCATTTCTAATTTTAGTTATTTGAGTCTTCTCTCTTTTCTCATAATCTAGCTAAGGATTTGATAATTTTGTTGATCTTTTAAAATTCAACTCAGTTTCATTGATTGTTTTCTATTTTCCTGTTCTCTAGTTTATCTCTGCTCTAATCTTTATTATTTTCTTCCTTATGCTCTCTTTGGATTAAGTTTTTTCTTCTTTTTCTAGTTTCTTGAGGTGTAAATTTGGGTTGAGGTCTTTCTACTTCAGTATAGTACTCATTTATAGCTGTAAATTTCCCTCTTAGCACTGCTTTCACTGCATCCCATAAGTTTTGGTATGTCGTGTTTTAATTTTGACTTGTCTCAGGTATTTTATAATTTTCCTTGTGAATTTCTTTGTTGCATTGGTTGTTTAAAAGTGTATTGTTTAATTTCCACATATTTGTGGATTTTCCAGTTTTCCTTGTGCTGTTGATTTCTAGTTTCATTCCATTGTGATGGAAAAAGATACTTTGTATGATTTCAATAGTCTTGAATTTATTAAGAGTTGTTTTGTGGCCTAATATGTGGTCTATCCTGGAGAATGTACCATGTGCACTTGATAAGAATGTACATTCTGCTATAGTTGGGTAAAATGTTCTGTATATGTCTGTTAGGTCCAGGTGGTCTATAGTGTTGTTCAGTTCCTCCATTTGCTTGCTGACTTTCTGTCTGGTTGGTCTATCCATTATTGAAAGTGGGGAATTGAACTCTCTTCCTAGTATTGTGTTTCTGTCTATTTCTCCCTTCAATTCTATCAAGGTTTGCTTCATATA
Source organism: Monodon monoceros (assembly GCF_005190385.1). NCBI lineage: Eukaryota > Metazoa > Chordata > Mammalia > Artiodactyla > Monodontidae > Monodon > Monodon monoceros. The sequence goes on from NW_021703765.1 coordinate 37,774,031, forward strand.
TTTAGGAACTCTGAGGTTTGGTACATAAATATTTATAACTGATAAATCTTCTTGGTGAATCGACCCTTTTATTATTGTACAATGTCCTTCTTTGTCTTTTGTAATAGTTTTTGATTTAAAGTCTGTCTGGTTTTAGTATGGCCACTCCTGCTCTTTTCTGGTTACTGTTTGTATGGAATATCTTTTTCCACCCTTTCACTTTCAGCCTATGTGTGTCCTTAGATCTGAAGTCTCTTGTAGACAGCATGTAGTTGGATCACTTTTTTAAATCCATTAAGCCAATCTGTGTCTTTTGATTGGGGAGTTTAATGCATTTACATGTATTTAAAGTAATTATTGACAGGGAGGGACTTACGATTGCCATTTTGTTCATCGTTTTCTGTATGTCTTGTAGCTTTATTGTCTTTCATTTCTTACTTTGTGTTTCATTTTTTTGGTAGTGATGCACTTTGATTTCTTCCTCATTTCCTTTTGTGTATATTCTATAGATATTTTCTTTGTGGTTACCATTGCAATTAAATATCTTAAAATTGTAGCTTTCTGTTTTAAACTGATAACAACTTAGCTTCAGTTGCAACTCTATTCCTTTACAGCTTCACCTCACACACTTTGTACTATTGATGTCACCAATTACTTCTTTAAATATTGTGTAATATAGATTTATGGTTATTTAAATTTTTGTCATTTAAATTCTATGCATTAAAATTACAATAGAAGAGGTTACTATATTTGTTCATGCACTTACCTTTATTGAAGAGCCTTATAATTTCAGCAACAGCTTCATGTTGCTGTCTATTATCTTTTCACTTCAACTTGAAGGACTCTTTTAGCATTCCTTGTAGAGTAGTTCTAGTGCTAATGAAATCCCTCAGCTTTTATTTATCTAGGAAGGTCTTAATTTCTCCTTCATTTTGAAGGACAGTCTTGCCACATACAGTATTCTTGGTTGAGTTCTTTTCTTTTAGTACTTTGAATATATCATACTACTCCCTTCTGGCTTTCAAAGGTTATGCTGAGACATCTGATAATCTTATGGAAGCTCCTTTGTAAATGATATATTGTTTTCCTCTAACTGCTTTCAAGATCTTCTGTCTTTGACTTTAGACAATTTGATTGTAATGTGTCTTGATGTGGTTCTCTTTGGATTTACTCTAGTTGGAGTTCTTTAAATTTCTTAAAATCTGTATGTCTATTTTCTTAGATTTGGGTAGCTTTTGACTGTCATTTCTTCACAGAAACTCTTTGCCCCTTTCTCTCTTTCTTCTCCTTCTGGGATTTCCTTAATGTGTACATTGGTCCCCCTGAGAATGTACCATAAGTCCCTTAGGCTATCTTTGGTTTTTTTAATATTTTCTTATTTGCTCCTCTGATTCAATAATTTCAAATGACCTGTCTTCACTTTTGCTAGCTTGGTCAAGTCGGCTGTTGAACCCCTCTATTGAATGTTTTTAAAAATAAATTTATTTATTTATTTTTGGCTGTGTTGGGCTTTTGTTGCTGCACGTGGGCTTTCTCTAGCCACGGCGAGCAGGGGCTACTCTTCATTGTGGTGTGTGGGCTTCTCATTGTGGTGGCTTCTCTTGTTGAGGAGCGTGGGCTGTAGGCACACGGGCTTCAGTAGTTGTGGCACACGGGCTCAGTAGTTGTGCCTTGTGGGCTCTAGAGCACAGGCTCAGTAGTTGTGGCGAACAGACTTAGTTGCTCCACGGCATGTGGGATCTTCCCAGACCAGGGCTTGAACCCATGTCCCCTGCATTGGCAGGAGGATTCTTAACCACTGCAGCACCTGGGACATCCCCACTCTATTGAATTTTTTGTTCAGTTATTGTATTTTTCAGCTCCAAAATTTGTTTGCTTTTTAAAAAAAATAGTTTGTCTCTTTGTTAATATTCTTATTTTGTTCATTCATCATTTTCCTAAGTTAGTTTAGTTGTTTGTGTTTTCTTTTAGTTCACTATCTTTATAACAATTATTTTAATTTTTTGTCAGGGAGCTCATAGATCTGCATTTCTTTAGGGTTAGTTTCTAGAGTTTTATTTTTTTCCTTTGACCAACATTTTCCTGTGTCTTTGTATGCCTTACAATTTTTTTTTCTGAGATTTGAGCATTTGGAAAAAATAGCCACCTCTCCCAATCTTTGCATACTAGCTTTACACAGGGAAGACCTTCACCAATCAGCCTAGCTGTAGGTTCTAAGACCTCTCAATTTTTTATCTCTTGCTCCCCTTGGTGTCTTCCTGCAAAGCTGCTGCTCTGATATGCTGCTTGCCTCTGATTTCAGCAGCTTCCCAAGTTCTGGTACTGATCCTGTTAAACGCTCTGAATCAGGCAAGACAGAAAGCAGTCCCTCAGGCTGCTCCCAAGCAAGCCAGAGTGTTGGCTACATGGTCCATCTTTTGTTTCTATCCTGAGGGAGGAGCAAGGATTTCCTCTATGCTGTGCTACATAAAGGAAGGGGCATGAACAGGTGCATCAAACGTGAATTTTCCTACCCCTTTTGCTGGAGTTCCTTCTTGATTTTACAATAGCCTGGTGCCGTAGCTTCTCAGTTGGTCTCTAGAGTTCTCAGAGAAGTTCTCTGTATATTGTTGTTAACTCAATGTCTTTGTGGGGGAAGGTGGACCTGTAGCTTCCTAGTCCACCATATTGCTGATGTCACTCTCCAGTGGTTAATTCTTTTTTGTGACTGAATAAAAAAGAATTGTTGTATGGAGATATATTTTATTCATCCATTCATCAGTTGATGGACATTGGGTTATTGCCACTCTTTTGCTATTATGAATAATGCTGCTATGACTGTTTATGAACAAATTTTTGTGTAGACATGTTTTCAGTTCTCTTGGGTATAAACCTAGGAGTGAAATTACTAGGTCTCTTGCAGCAACATGGATGGACTTAGAGATTGTCATACTGAGTGAAGTAAGTTAGACAAACAGAAAGATATCGCTTATACGCGGAATGTAACAAAAATGGTACAAATGAACATATTTACAAAACAGAAACAGGCTCACAGACTTAGAGAATGAACTTATGGTTCCGGGGAGAAGGGTGGGTGTGGGGAGGACAGGGAGTTTGGGATTGTCATGTACACGCTGCTATATTTAAAATGGATAACCAACAAGGACCTACTGTATAGCATAGAGAACTCTGCTCAGTATTATGTAACAATCTAATTGGGAAAAGAATTGGAAAAAGAATAGATACATGTCTATGTATAACTGAATCACTTTGTTGTACAACTGAAACTAACACAACATTGTTAATCAACTATACTCCAATATAAAATAAAAATTAAAAAAAAAAGAAATTACCGGGTCTTATGATCACTCTATGTTTAACTTTTTAAGGAACCTGCAAAATGTTTCCCATGGCACCTGCACCATTTTACACTTCTACCAGCAATGTATGAAGATCCTGATTTCTTTATATCCTCAGCAGAACTTATTGTCTTTTTCTTAATAGTCATCCTAGTGGGTGTGAAGTGGTATCTTATTGTGGTTTTGATTTGTATTTCCCTGATGGCTAATGATGTTGAGCATATTTTCATGTTCTTATTGGCCATTTGTGTATCTTCTTTGGAGAAATGTCTATTTTATTCTTTTGCCCATTATTTAATTGGATTATTTGTCTTTTTATTGTTGAGTTGCAAGCACTTTTCATATATTCTGGATAAAATTCCCTTATTGAATATATGATTGACCAATATTTTTTTCCCATTCTCTGGGTTATCTTTTCACTTTCTTGACGGGGACCTTTGAGAGCACAAAAGCTTTTCATTTTGATGAATTTCAATTTCTGTATTTCTTTCTCTTTTTCCTGGTGCTTTTTAGTTTCATATCTAAGAGATCGTTGCCTAATCCAAGGTAATAAAGATCATGCTTATGTTTCCTTTTAAGAGTTTTATAATTTTAGCTCTTACATTTGGGTCTTTTATCCATTTTGAGTTAATTTTTGTATATGGTATAATATACAGGTCAAACTTCCGTCTTTTGCATGTAGACTTCCAGTTGTCCCACTACCATTTGTTTAAACTACTCTTTCCATTAAATTTCCCTGGCACTCTTGTTGAAAAATCAATTGACCATAAATGTAAGAGATTTTTAATGGACTCAGTTCTATTCCATTGATCTGTTTGTCTGTCCATATACAAGCCCCACGCTGTCTTGATTACTGTAGCTTTGTAGTAAGGCTGAAAATCAAGAGGCTTAACACTCCAACTTTTGTCCTCTTTCCAAGATTACTTTGGTTATTCTGGGCCTTTTGAATTTCCATATGAACTTTAGGATAATTTGTCAATTTCTGCAAAAAAAGGCACCTGGGATTTTGATAGGGACTTATTGAAATTGTAGCTCAATTTGGGAAATATCACCATTTTAACAATTTTAAGTCTTGACTCATGAACATGTGATTTTTTTAAGGTCCTCTTTCAGTGATTTTTTAAAAAAAGTTTTCAACGTATAAGTCTTGCACTTTTTTGTTAAATCTATTCCTGAGTATTTATTTCTTTTTGATACTATTTTTAATTAATTGTTTTATTAATTTTTTTTGAATTTGTCATTGCTAGGGTGTAGAAATACAACTGATTTTTGAGTATTGATCTTGTCTTGCAACCTTGCTGAACTCATTTATTATTTCTAATTTTTTTTTTTTTTAGTGTACTCCTTAGAATTTTCTATATATGAGATCATGTCATCTGCAAGTAAAGATAGTTTTAGTTTTTTCCTTTTCAATCTAGATGTTTTTTCTTGCTTAAATGCCTTGGGTAGAATCTCCAGTACAATGGTGAATAGACATGGCAAGACTGAACAACCTTGTTGTTTGTTTTCCTGATCTTAGGGGGAAAACATCCAGTCTTTCACTGTTAAATATCATGTTAGCTGTGGATTTTTCATAGAGGCCCTTTGTTAGATTGAGGAAGTTCCCTTCTATTCCCAGTTTGTTGACTGTTTTTATCATGAAAGGGTGTTGGATTTTATCAAATATCTTTACTGCATCTGTTGAAATGATCATGTGGTTTTTGTCCTTTATTATATTAATGTGGTGTATTACATGGATTTCATATGTTGAACCAACCTTGCATTCCTACAATAAATCCCACTTCATCATGGTGTGTAATTGTTTTAATATACTGCTGGGTTTGGTTTACTAGTATCTTTGGTTTACTGATATCTTTTGTTGAAGATATTTTCATCGATAATCATCAGAGATATTTGTCTTTAGGTTTTTTCCTTTCCTTTTCTTGCGATATCTTTGTCTGGATTTGGTGTCAGGGTAATGCTAGTCCCATAAAATGAATTGAGGAGTTCCTTCCTCTTCTTTTATGGGACAGTTTGTGAAGGATTGGTGTTAATTCTTCTTTAAATGTTTAGTGAATGTACTGATTTAAAATAGTGTTTCCCCAAAATTCACATCTACTCAGAACTTCAGAATGGGACCTAATTTTGAAATAAGGTCTGTGTAAGTTTCCTGGAGCTGCCATAGCAAAGTACCACACACTGAGTTGCTTAAACAACAGAAATTTATTGTTCTGGAGTTTGGAGACTAGAAGACCCAAATCAAGGGGTTAGCAGAGTTGATTCCTTCAGAGGGTTGTAAGGGATAATCTGTTCCTTGCTTCTCTCCTAGGTTCTGTTACTCTGAGGTATTCCTTGGCTTGTAGATGATGTTCTGTGTCTTCTCATCATCTTCTCTCTATCTGTGTCCCTCTCTGTGTTCAAATTTCCCATTTCTATAAGGACATAAGGCATATTGGATTAGGGCCCACCCTAATGACCTTATTGTAATTTGATTACCTCTGTAAAGATGCTATTTCCAAATAAGGTTTATATTCTGAGGAACTGAGGGTTAGACTTTAACATATCTTTCTTGGGTGGACACAATTCAACTCATAACAGTATTGTAGATGTAGTTAGCTAAGAGGTCAAATTAGATTAGGGTGGGCCCTCAGTCCAGTGTATTTAATGTCCTTTAAGAGGAGAGACACAGACACAGTATAATGCCATGTATAGAAAAAGGCAGAAATTGGAGTGATGCATCTACAAGCCAGGGATTGCCAGCAATCATGGAAGTGAGGAGAAAGGCATGACACAACTTCTCCCTCAGCCTTCATTCTCTGTCTTACCTCCTTCTGAGTATCAGATGCATGTGCTTGATTATCATGACTTTTCCTCTTTTTAAAAAATATCATTTTATTAAATGATATATATAAATTTTTTATAATTACAGATTTTTATTAAACTGTGCCACCTAATGAAGAATTAAGAAGAAATAATTTTTTTCTGCAAAGTGCCTATTTATTACAGAACAATAGAAACAAATAAAAATTATTGGTTTACTCTTTCAACAAATATATATTTATTATCTATGTTCCAAGCACTATATTTGTCACTAAATTCTATCATGAGGTTTGGTTGTTTATACAGCTTATCATTTAGGGGTAAGATAGGGTAAACATCCAAATAATTATATGATGAAACATTTTGTTAAGAGCAACAAAGGAAAAGATTATATAGTGAATAAAAGGGGTACCTGTTTGGAATTGTGTAGTCAGGGAAGGTCTTGATAAGGAAGGGGCATTTATTTAAGGTATAAATAATAAATGGAAAATAGCTGGTGTGTGTCAGACTTTTTAGGAAAATCAGGGCACAGCACATGTAAAAGCCTTCATGTGAAAAAGAGCTTGGTTTGTTGGAGGAACTGAAAGACAATGGTGGTTGGATCATAATGATCAAAAAGGAAAGAAGCTGAAAATGATGTTGAAGAGGGAGATAGGCTTTTCTATAGATGATGCATTCTATTATTAACACAATTAGAAGCCACTAATTTTTTTGAAAATAATATTTTATTAAGTAAAGTTATAAATTTTATAAAAATCTAGTTCCTCCTTAAGTTTTAGCTTATAATTTTTCTTTTTATTTTTCTATGTATAAGTCTATCAAAATTTAGCAGTCTTTTTACGGGGCTTTTGGATGATGTTTGTTTCATTTACAAACTTAAACACCTTCAAATATTTAAAATGTCACTTGATAAATATTTCATTTTAATTGAATTATATAGTTGATTTACAATATTATATTAGTTTTGAGTGTACAACATAGTGATTCAAAGTTTTTATAGCTTATATTTCATTTAAAGGTATTTTAAAATATGGGCTGTATTCCCTGAGCTGTGCAATATATCCTTGTAGCTTATTTCTTTTATATATAGTACTTTGTACCTCTTAATTCTGTACCCCTCTCTTGCCCTTCCTCCCTTTCCTCTCCCACTGGAGAGGTAGCTAGGGAGGTAACTGGTAACCACTAGTTCTCTATATCTGTGAGCCTGTTTTTGTTTATTATATTCATTTGTTTGTTTTGTTTTTAGATTCCACTTGTAAGTAATAACATACAGTATTTGTCTTTTTCTGTCTGACTTAGTTCACTAAGCACAATGCCCTCCATGTCCATCCATGTTGTTGCAAATAGCAAAATTGTATTCTTTTTTGTGGCTGAGTAGTAGTATTGCATTGTATGTATGTATGTGTGTGTGTGTGTGTGTGTGTGTGTGTGTGTGTGTGTGTGTGT
>NW_021703765.1:37781602-37927993 GCF_005190385.1 Monodon monoceros
TGTGTGTGTGTGTGTGTGTGTGTGTGTGTGTGTGTGTGTGTGTGTATATACCATAGCTTCTTTATCCATTAGTCTATTGATGGGCACTTGCTTCCGTATATTGGCTATTGTGAGTAATGCTGCCATGAACACTGGAGTACGTGTATCTTTTTGAAATTAGTGTTTTCATTTTCTTTGGATCAGATTGCCTATCTCCAGTGCATTTAGTTCTTCTGGGGTTTTATCTTATTCCTTTGTTTGGACCATGTTCCTTTCTCCTGATTTTGCCTAACTGCTGTTTTTATTTCTGTGTTATTTGTTAGGTTGGTTACTTTTCCCAACCTTGGAGAAGTGACCTTTTGTAGATGTCCTGTGCGTCCCAGCAGTGCATTACACTCTCATCACCAGAGCCATATGCTCTAGGGGTGCCCTTTATGTGGGCTGCTGGTTGGCAGGGCTGGGACACGAGGTGGCGGGCTGCCGCACCGTTGTGGGGTGGTGGTCCTGTGGCTAGTGCTGGCCCACTGGTGGGCTGAGCTGGGTTCTCTGGTGGGTGGTTTGGGGGCCGGGCTTCCAGGATCCAGTATTGGCCTTTTGGCAGGTGGGGCCAGTTCCTGACATGGTTGGCTGCAGGGTCCTGGGTGTCTCAAAGCTGGTGCTGGTTGGCTGCAAGTGGGGCTGGGGTGCCCATGGAAGGAGGTAAGCCCAGGGTCTTCCTGCTGTGCCATCTTGACCAAGCCCCTGCCTCTCAGACTGTATTTCTCTTCCTCATCTTCTTCACTACCTGTGGTTCAGTTTGAAAAAATTTTATTGACTTGTGTTCACTGACCCTTTTTCTATTGTGTCCTATTTGATATTAATCTCATTCAATAAATTCTTTGATATTTTTCAATATTAGGATTCTAATTTTCTCTTTTCTAATTTCTACATCTTCTGAAATTTCCCAATTTTATTATAGCCATGTTTTCAATATCTATTTTTTAAAAAACACATACTTATTTTGAAGAGCTCGTCTGCTAATTCCGTTATTTAGGTTATCAGTGGGTCTGCTTTTCTTGACTATTTAAAAAAATAAAGATCACTTTCTTGTCTCTTTATCTATTACTTTTTCATTTTGTACTGAGCACTGTGACTGATGTATTGAAGAGATTCTGTTATCTTCCTCAGAAGACTATTGAGTTTTGTCCAAGAAGTCAATTAAATTATTGGCAGATCAACTTGATGTTACAGAGGCTTGGTTTTACACTTTGTTGAGTCTGGTCTTTTCCCACTTGGTTCTTGGCCCTAGGAATAGCTCTAAATCCTTAAGAAAAATGGTCTTTATTCCTATGGCTCTTATTGGGTTTCAACATAAAGTCTAAAGTTTATCAGGCCCCTGGAAATTGGAAGAATGTGAACTTGAAACTTTGTATTCTTGGTACCAAGCAACCTCTAAGATCTCTGCTCAGATCTTCTGCCTTCCAGCTGTTTTCCCCTGGGCTTCCTGGAGTCTCATCCTGTACACACTTAGTTGAATAAGCCAAATATTTGAGGAAAATTTTGTATGCAGATTTGGGGGTTCCCCTGTGGCTCCTTCCTGTTGGGATTTCCTCCCTCCATTTCCAGCCACTCTGTTTCCTTCTAAATAAGATCTCTTACTCCTCAGCATAAGACAACAGTCACTGCCTGTATGAACACTACTTTAGTGAGCTGTGTGCATTGGGGATCCTCTCTGTGGAAAAGCTATATATATGTCATTTTATCCAATGAAGGTCCTGCTAAACAAGCATCAAATCCCCTACCTTTTCTGTCTTTTGTTCACTCTCCAGGGCCTTCAGACTTTCTTTTTAAAAATTGTCCTGGGGAATTCCCTGGTGGTCCAGTGGTTAGGACTCTGTGCTTCCACTGCAAGGGGGGCCTGGGTTTGATCCCTGGTTGAGGAACAAGATCCCACAAGCCAAGTGGCATGGCCCCCCGCCCCCCACCCCCGCTAAAAATTGTTGTCCAGGGTCATTAACTTATTGACTTACTGGGAAGAGGTTTAGCCTGACCCAAGCTATTCTCACTTTGCCTGAACTTTTTAAAATTCTTTTTTGTTAATTAAAGTGTAGTTGATTTACAATGTTATATTAGTTTCAGGTGTACAACATAGTGATTTGATATTTTTATAATTATACTCCATTTAAAGTTATTATAAAATATTGGTTATATTCCCTGTGCTACACATTACATCCTTGTATCTTACTTATTTTGTATCTAGTAGTTTGTACTTCTTAGTCCCCTTCCCCTATCCTGCTCCTCTCCCCACCACTCTCTCCACTGGTAGCCACTAGTTTGTTCTCTGTATCTATGAGTTTGTTTCTGTTTTGTTATATTCATTCATGTGATTTATTTTTTAGATTCCACATATAAGTGAAAACAGCGTTTGCCTTTCTCTGTCTGATTTGTTTTACTAAGCGTAAGCCCTCCAGGTCCATCCACGTTGTTGCAAATGGCAAATTTCATTCTTTTTTATGGTTGAGTAATATTCCATTTGTGTGTGTGTATGTGTGTGTGTGTACCACAGCTTCTTTATCCATTAATATGTTGATGGACACTTAGGTTGTTTCTATGTCTTGGCTATGGTAAATAATGCTGCTGTGAATATTGGGTGCATGTATCTTTTCTAATTAGTGCTCTTGTTTTCTTCAGATATAAACCCAGGAGTGGAACTGCTGGATCATATGGTAGCTCTATTTTTTATTTTTTGAGGAACCTCCATTGTTTTTCATAGTGGCTGTACCAGCTTACATTCCTACCAATAGTGAAATAGAGTTTCCTTTTCACCACACCCTTGCCAACACTTATTATTTGTTGTCTTTTTAGTGATAGGTATTCTGACAGGTATGAGGTGAAATCACATTGTGGTTTGTTTTTTTTTTTTAAGAAGGGTGGTGGCTTTAAGACATTTAAGAGGCAATCACCACCAACTATTATATTTTCTTTTGTTTTATTGGAGTATAGTTGCTTTACTATGTGTTAGTTTCTGCTGTACAGCAAAGTGAATCAGCTATATGTATACATATATCCCCTTCTTTTTGGATTTCCTTCCCATTTAGGTCACCACAGAGCATTGAGTAGAGTTTCCTGGGCTATATAGTAGGTTCTCATTAGTTATCTGTTTTATACATAGTAGCATATATATGTCAATCCCAGTCACCCAATTCATCCCACCCCTCCCCCTTTCCCGCCTTGGTGTCCATACATTTGTTCTCTATGATATGCATTAATATAGGATATTTGTTTTGCTCCTTCTGACTTATTTCACTCTGTATGACAGTCTCTAGGTCCATCTATGTCTCTGCAAATGGCACAATTTCATTTCTTTTTATGGCTGAGTAATATTCCATTGTATATATGTACCACATCTTCTTTATCCATTCATCTGTCGATGGACATTTAGGTTGCTTCCATGTCTTGGCTATTGTAAATAGTGCTGCAATGAACACTGGGGTGCATGTATCTTTTGGAATTATGTTTTCTCTGGGTATATGCCCAGGAGTGGGATTGCTGGGTCATATGGTAGTTCTATTTTTAGTTTTCTTAGGAACCTCCATACTGTTTTCCATAGTGGCTGTATCAATTTACATTCCCATCAAGAGTTCCCTTTTTTTTAAGCGGGTTCCCTTTTCTCCACACCCTGTCCAGCATTTATTGTTTGTAGATTTTTTGATGATGACCATTCTGACTGGTGTGAGATGATACCTTATGGTAGTTTTGACTTGAATTTCTGTAATAATTAGTGATGTTTAGCATCACTAATTTTCATGTGTGACCCAAGATGTGATCTATCCTGGATAATGTACTGTGTGCACTTGAGAAGAAAATGTATTCTGCTGCTTTCGGATGGAATGTTCTATAAATATCAATTAAGTCTCTCTGGTCTAATGTGTCATTTAAAGCTTGTGTTTCCTTATTAATTTTCTGTCTGGATGATCTGTCCATTGGTAAGTGGGGTGTTAAAGTCCCCCACTATTATTGTCTTACTGTCAGTTTCTCCCTTTATGGCTATTAGTATTTGCCTTATATATTGAGGTTCTCCTATGCTGGGTGCATAAATATTTACAATTGTTATATCTTCTTCTTGTATTGATCCCTGATCATCATGTAGTGTCCTTCCTTGTCTCTTGTCACAGTCTTTATTTTAAAGTCTGTTTTGTCTGGTATGAGTATTGCTACTCCAGCTTTCTTTTGATTTCCATTTGCATGGAATATCTTTTTCCACCCCCTCACTTTCAGTCTGTATGTGTCTCTAGGTCTGAAGTGGGTCTCTTGTAGACAGCATATATATGGGTCTTGTTTTTATATCCATTCAGCCAGCCTGTGTCTTTTCGTTGGAGCATTTAATCCATTTACACTTACGGTAATTATCGATATGTATGTTCCTATTACCATTTTCTTAATTGTTTTCTGTTTGTTTTTGTAGGTCTTTTTCTTCTCTTGTGTTTCCCTCCTGGAGAAGTTCCTTTAGCATTTGTTGTAAAGCTCACTTGGTGCTGCTGAATTCTTTTACCTTTTCTTGTCTGTACAGCTTTTGATTTCTCCAACGAATCTGAATGATATCCTTGCCGGGTAGAGTAATCTTGGTTGTAGGCTTTTCCTTTTCATGACTTTAAATATATCCCGCCACTCCTTTCTGGCCTGCAGAGTTTATGCTGAAAAATTAGCTGATAATCTTTTGGAGATTCCCTTCTATGTTGGGATTCCCTTATTTGTTGCTTTTCCCTTGCTGCTTTGAATATTTTATCTTTGAATTTAATTTTTGTTAGTTTGATTAATATGTGTCTCTTATGATTGTTTGGGTTTCATTGATCTTTTCTATTTTTTTTTGGCCTCAATTTTATTTATTTCCTTGCTGATCTTTATTATTTCTTTTCTTCTTCTGGCTCTGGGCTTTGCTTGTATTTCTTTTTCTAATTTCTTTTGATGGTAGGTTAGGTTGAGATTTTTCTTGTTTCTTGAAGTATGCCTGTATCACTATAAAGTTTCCTCTTAGAACTGCTTTTGCTGCATCTTGTAGATTTTGGAAAGTTGTGTTTTTATTTTCATGTCTCAATGTATTTTCTGACTTCCTCTTTTATTTCTATACTGACCCATTAGTTTTTTATTAGAATGTTATTTAATCTCCTAGTGTTTTTGTTTTCCCCGTTTTTCTTCCTGTAATTAATTTCTGGCTTCATATCATGTGGTTGGAAAAGATGCTTGATATAGTTTCTATCCTCTTAACTTTTTTGAGACTTGTATTGTGACTTAACATGTGATCTATCCTGGAGAATGCTTCATGAGCACTTGAAAAGAATGTGTTTTCTGCAGTTTTTGGATGGAATGTTCCATTATGTATCTGTTAATTCCAACTGGTCCAATGTGTCATTTGAGGCCAATGCTTTCTTATTGATTTTCTGTGTGATGATCTCTCCATTGATATAAGTGGGGTGTTAAAGTCCCCTACTTTTATTATATTATTGTCAGTTTCTCCCTTTTTGTCTGTTAATATCTGCTTTATATATTTAGGTGCTCCTATATTAGGTACATATTTGCTTACAAATATTATGTCCCTTTCTTGTATTGATCCCTTTATATAAAGTCTTCCTTTGTCTTTTTTATAGACTTTTAAAAAAATTATTATTTTTGGCTGCGTCGGGTCTTAGTTGCGGCACGTGGTATCTTCAATGTGGCACATGGGCTCTTTGTTGTGGTGCGTGGGCTTCTCTCTAGTTGTGGTGCACAGGCTCTCTAGTTGTGGTGTGCAGGTTCCAGAGCGCATGGGCTCTGTAGTTGTGGCACATGAGCTCAGTGGTTGTGGCTCGTGGGCTCTAGAGTGCAGGCTCAGTAGTTGTGGCGCACCAGCTTAGTTGCTCTGTGGCATCTTCCTGGACAAGGGCTCGAACCTGTGTCTCCTGCATTGGCAGGTGGATTCTTAACCACTGTGCCACCAGGGAAGTCCTAGTCCATTGATATTTAAAGTGATTTTTGATAGGTATGTTCTTTTTGCGGCACGCCATTTTGTTATTCACTTTCTGGTTGTTTTTGTAGTTCGCTGGTCTTTTGTTCTTCTTTTAGTCTCTTGTGGTTTGATGATTTTCTTTAATGTCATGTTTGTGTTCCTTTCTCTCTAGGTTTTCTATGTCTATTGTAAGTTTTTGATTTGTGGTTAGTGTGTAGTTCATATATGTTGACCTGTAACCTATAACTGACCTATAACTGTATCTACTTGATCTACTTGTTTAAAAATGTTAAAACACATTCTAAAAGCTCTGCATTTTTTACCACCCCCACCTTGTTTCATGTTTTGTGTGGGTTTTTTTCTTCTATTTCTATTTTTTGGCTGTGCCATGCAGCATGTGGGATCTTAGTTCCCCAACCAGGGATTGAATCTGCGCCCTCTGCAGTGGAAATGCATAGTCCTAACCACTGGACTGCTAGGGAAGTCCCTTGTTTCATGTTTTTGATGTCATATTTTACACTTTCATGCTTAGCCATTAACTGTTTATTGTAGTTATAATTTTACAATGTTTTTGCCTTTGTACTAGGATATTTAAGTGGTTGATCCACAGACTTCACTATATATTTGCCTTTACCAGTGGGATTTTTCACTTCCTATAATTTATTTCTTGTTGTAGCTTTTTCTTTTTTACTTAAAGAAGACCCTTTAACACTTCTGTAAGGTCAGTTTAGTATTGATGAACTCTTTTAGTTTTTACTTTTGTGAGAAGCTCTTTCTCTCTCCTTCAGTTCTAAATGATAGTCTTGCTGGGTAGAGTATCCTAGCTTGTAGGTTTTATCCTTTCAGCACATTATATACATCATGCCACTGCCTTCTGGCCTACAAAGTTTCTGCTGAAGAGTCAGCTGATAGCTTTATGGAGCTTCCCTTATATGTGACTCTTTGTTTTTCTCTTGTGGCTTTTAGAATTCTCTTTAACTTTTGACATTTTAATTATAATATGTCTTGTTGTAGGTGTCTTTGGGTTCATCTTGTTTGGCACTCTGTGTTTCTTGTACCTGGATATCTATCCCCTTCTGTAGGTTAGGAAGTTTTCAGCCATCATTTCATCAAATATATTTTCTACCCCTTTTACACTTTCTTCTCCAGCTGGGACCCCTATAATGCAAATCTTAGTATGCTTGATGTCCTAGAGGTCCCTTAAACTATTCTCAACATTTTTTTTTTTTTTCACGGTACATGGGCCTCTCACTGTCGTGGCCTCTCCCGTTACAGAGCACAGGCTCCGGACGCACAGGCTCTCTCAATCACTGTGCCACCAGGGAAGTCCCTCAACTTTTAAAATTTGTTTTTGTTGTTCTGATCGAGTAATTTCCATTATTCTGTCTTCCAGATTGCTTCCAGATTGCTCTGATTTCTTCTTTTTTTTTTTGGATATTTATTGGAGTATAATTGCTTTACAATGGTGTGTTAGTTTCCGCTTTATAACAAAGTGAATCAGTTATACGTATGTTCCCATATCTCTTCCCTCTTGCAACTCCCTCCCTCCCACCCTCCCTATCCCACCCCTCCGGGAGGTCACAAAGAACCGAGCTGATCTCCCTGTGCTATGTGGCTGCTTCCCACTAGCTATCTACCTTACATTTGGTAGTGTATATATGTCCATGCCTCTGTCTCGCTTTGTCACAGCTTACCCTTCCCCCTCCCCATATCCTCAAGTCCATTCTCTAGTAGGTCTGTGTCTTTATTCCTGTCTTACCCCTAGGTTCTTCATGACATTTTTTTCCTTAAATTCCATATATATGTGTTAGCATACGGTATTTGTCTTTCTCCTTCTGACTTACTTCACTCTGTATGACAGACTCTAGGTCTATCCACCTCATTACAAATAGCTCAATTTCGTTTCTTTTTATGGCTGAGTAATATACCATTATACATATGTGCCACATCTTCTTTATCCATTCATCCAATGATGGACACTTAGGTTGTTTCCATCTCCGGGCTATTGTAAATAGAGCTACAATGAATATTTTGGTACATGACTCTTTTTGAATTATGGTTTTCTCAGGGTATATGCCCAGTAGTGGGATTGCTGGGTCATATGGTAGTTCTATTTGTAGTTTTCTAAGGAACCTCCATACTGTTCTCCATAGTGGCTGAACCAATTCACATTCCCACCAGCAGTGCAAGACTGTTCCCTTTTCTCCACACCCTCTCCAGCATTTATTGTTTCTAGATTTTTTGATGATGGCCATTCTGACTGGTGTGAGATGATATCTCATTGTAGTTTTGATTTGCATTTCTCTAATGATTAATGATGTTGAGCGTTCTTTCATGTGTTTGTTGACAATCAATATATCTTCTTTGGAGAATGTCTATTTAGGTCTTCTGCCCATTTTTGGATTGGGTTGTTTGTTTTTTTGTTATTGAGCTGCATGATCTGCTTATAAATTTTGGAGATTAATCCTTTGTCAGTTGCTTCATTTGCAAGTATTTTCTCCCATTCTGAGAGTTGTCTTTTGGTCTTGTTTACGGTTTCCTTTGCTGTGCAAAAGCTTTGAAGTTTCATTAGGTCCCATTTGTTTATTTTTGTTTTTATTTCCATTTCTCTAGGAGGAGGATCAAAAAGGATCTTGCTGTGATTTATGTCATAGAGTGTTCTGCCTATGTTTTCCTCTAAGAGTTTGATAGTTTCTGGCCTTACATTTAGGTCTTTAATCATTTTGAGCTTATTTTTGTGTATGGTGTTAGAGAGTGATCTAATCTCATACTTTTACATGTACCTGTCCAGTTTTCCCAGCACCACTTATTGAAGAGGCTGTCCTTTCTCCACTGTACATTCCTGCTTCCTTTATCAAAGATAAGGTGACCATATGTGCGTGGGTTTATCTCTGGGCTTTCTATCCTGTTCCATTGATCTAACTTTCTGTTTTTGTGCCAGTACCATACTGTTTTTGTGCCACTACCATACTGTCTTGATTACTGTAGCTTTGTAGTCTAGTCTGAAGTCAGGGAGCCTGATTCCTCCAGCTCCGTTTTTCGTTCTCAAGATTGCTTTGGCTATTCGGGGTCTTCTGTGTTTCCATACAAATTGTCAATTTTTTTGTTCTAGTTCTGTGAAAAATGCCAGTGGTAGTTTGATAGGGATTGCATTGAATCTATAGATTGCTTTGGGTAGTAGAGTCATTTTCACAATGTGGATTCTTCCAATCCAAGAACATGGTATATCTCTCCATCTATTTGTATCATCTTTAATTTCTTGCATCAGTGTCTTATAATTTTCTGCATACAGGTCTTTTGTCTCCTTAGGTAGGTTTATTCCTAGATATTTTATTCATTTTGTTGCAATGGTAAATGGGAGTGTTTTCTTGATTTCACTTTCAGATTTTTCATCATTAGAGTATAGGAATGCCAGAGATTTCTGTGCATTAATTTTGTATCCTGCTCCTTTACCAAATTCATTGATTAGCTCTAGTAGTTTTCTGGTAGCATCTTTAGGATTCTCTATGTATAGTATCATGTCATCTGCAAACAGGGACAGCTTTACTTCTTCTTTTCCGATTTGGATTCCTTTTATCTCCTTTTGTTCTCTGATTGCTCTGGCTAAAACTTCCAAAACTATGTTGAATAAGAGTGGTGAGAGTGGGCAACCTTGTCTTCTTCCTGATCTTAGTGGAAATGCTTTCAGGTTTTCACCATTGAGGATGATGTTGGCTGTGGGTTTGTCATATATGGCCTTTATTATGTTGAGGAAAGTTCCCTCTATGCCTACTTTCTGCAGGGTTTTTATCATAATTGGGTGTTGAATTTTGTTGAAAGCTTTCTCCGCATCTTTTGAGATGATCATATGGTTTTTCTCCTTCAATTTGTTAATATGGTGTATCACGTTGCTTGATTTGCATATATTGAAGAATCCTTGCATTCCTGGAATAAACCCCACTCGATCATGGTGTATGATCCTTTTAATGTGCTGTTGGATTTCTGTTCGCCTGTGAAGCCATCTGGTCCTGGGCTTTTGTTTGTTGGACGAATTTTAATCACAGTTTGAATTTCAGTGCTTGTGATTGGTCTGTTCATATTTTCTATTTCTTCCTGAATCAGTCATGGCAGGTTGTGCATTTCTATGAATTTGTCCATTTCTTCCAGGTTGTCCATTTTATTGGCATAGAGTTGCTTGTAGTAATCTGTCATGATCTTTTGTGTTTCTGCAGTGTCAGTTGTTACTTCTCCTTTTTCATTTCTAATTCTGTTGATTTGAGTCTTCTCCCTTCTTGATGAGTCTGGCTAATGGTTTACCAATTTTGTTGATCTTCTCAAAGAACCAGCTTTTAGTTTTATTGATCTTTGCTATCGTTTCCTTCATTTCTTTTTCATTTATTTCTGATCTGATTTTTATGATTTGTTTCCTTCTGCTAACTTCGGGGTTTTTTTGTTCTTCTTTCTCTAATTGCTTTAGGTGCAAGGTTAGGTTGTTTATTCGAGATGTTTCCTGCTTCTTAAGGTGGGCTTGTATTGTTATAAACGTCCCCCTTAGAACTGCTTTTGCTGCATCCCATAGGTTTTGGGTCATCGTGTCTCCATTGTCATTTGTTTCTAGGTATTTTTTGATTTCCTCTTTGATTTCTTCAGTGATCACTGGTTATTAAGTAGTGTATTGTTTAGCCTCCACGTGTTTGTATTTTTTACAGATCTTTTCCTGTAATTGATATCTAGTCTCACAGTGTTGTGGTTGGAAAAGATACTTGATACAATTTGAGTTTTCTTAAATTTACCGAGGCTTGATTTGTGACCCAAGATATGATCTATCCTGGAGAATGTTCCATGAGCACTTGAGAAAAATGTGTATTCTGTTGTTTTTGGATGGAATGTCCTATAAATATCAATTAAGTCCATCTTGTTTAATGTATCATTTAAAGCTTGTGTTTCCTTATTTATTTTCATTTTGGATGATCTGTCCATTGGTGAAAGTGGGGTGTTAAAGTCCCCTACTATGAATGTGTTACTGTCGATTTCCCCTTTTATGGCTGTTAGTATTTGCCTTATGTATTGAGGTGCTCCTATGTTGGGTGCATAAATATTACAATTGTTATATCTTTTTCTTGGATCGATCCCTTGATCATTACGTAGTGTGCTCCTTTGTCTCTTGTAATAGGCTTTATTTTAAAGTCTATTTTGTCTGATATGAGAATTGCTACTCCAGCTTTCTTTTGGTTTCCATTTGCATGGAATATATTTTTCCATCCCCTTACTTTCAGTCTGTATGTGTATCTAGGTCTGAAGTGGGTCTCTTGTAGACAGCATATATATGGGTCTTGTTTTTGTAACCATTCAGCCAATCTGTGTCTTTTGGTGGGAGCATTTAGTCCATTTACATTTAAGGTAATTATCGATATGTATGTTCCTATTCCCATTTTCTTAATTGTTTTGGGTTCGTTCTTGTAGGTCTTTTCCTTCTCTTGTGTTTCTTGCCTAGAGAAGTTCCTTTAGCATTTGTTGTAAAGCTGGTTTGGTGGTGCTGAACTCTCTCAGCTTTTGCTTGTCTGTAAAGGTTTTAATTTCTCCATCAAATCTGAATGAGATCCTTGCTGGGTAGAGTAATCTTGGTTGCAGGTTTTTCTCCTTCATTACTTTAAATATGTCCTTCCAGTCCCTTCTGGCTTGCAGAGTTTCTGCTGAGAGATCAGCTGTTAACCTTATGGGGATTCCCTTGTGTGTTGTTGTTTTTCCCTTGCTGCTTTTAATATGTCTTCTTTGTATTTAATTTTTGACAGTTTGATTAATATGTATGTGTCTTGGCGGATTTCTCCTTGGATTTTTCCTGTATGGGACTCTCTGTGCTTCCTGGACTTGATTAACTATTTCCTTTCCCATATTAGGGAAGTTTTCAACTATAATCTCTTCAAATATTTTCTCAGTCCCTTTCGTTTTCTCTTCTTCTTCTGGAACCCCTATAATTCGAATGTTGGTGCGTTTAATGTTGTCCCAGAGGTCTCTGAGACTGTCCTCAGTTCTTTTCATTCTTTTTTCTTTATTCTGCTCTGCAGTAGTTATTTCCACTATTTTATCTTCCAGGTCACTTACCTGTTCTTCTGCCTCAGTTATTCTGCTATTGATCCCATCTAGAGTATTTTTAATTTCATTTATTGAGTTGTTCATCGTTGTTTGTTTCATCTTTAGTTCTTCTAGGTCCTTATTAAATGTATCTTGCATTTTGTCTATTCTATTTCCAAGATTTTGTATCATCTTTACTATCATTATTCTGAATTCTTTTTCAGGTAGACTGCCTATTTCCTCTTCATTTGTTAGGCCTGGTGGGTTTTTATCTTGCTCCTTCATCTGCTGTGTGTTTTTCTGTCTTCTCATTTTGCTTATCTTCCTGTGTTTGGGGTCTCCTTTTTGCAGGCTGCAGGTTCGTAGTTCCCATTGTTTTTGGTGTCTGTCCCCAGTGGCTAAAGTTGGTTCAGTGGGTTGTGTAGGCTTCCTGGTGGAGGGGACTAGTGCCTGTGTTCTGGTGGATGAGGCTGGATCTTGTCTTTCTGGTGGGCAGGTCCACGTCTGGTGGTGTGTTTTGGGGTGTCTGTGGACTTACTATGATTTTAGGCAGCCTTTCTGCTAATGGGTGGGGTTGTGTTCCTGTCTTGCTAGTTGTTTGGCATAGGGTGTCCAGCAGTGTAGCTTGCTGGTCGTTGCGTGAAGCTGGGTGCTGGTGTTGAGATGGAGATCTCTTGGAGATTTTCGCCGTTTGATATTATGTGGAGCTGGGAGGTCTCTTGTGGACCAGTGTCCTGAAGTTGGCTCTCCCACCTCAGAGGCACAGCACTGACTCCTGGCTGCAGCACCAAGAGCCTCTCATCCCAACGAATTTGGGATGATTCGTTGTCTATTCATTTATTCCACAGATGCAGGGTACATCAAGTTGATTGTGGAGCTTTAATCCGCGGCTCCGCTGGGAGAGATTTCCCTTTCTCTTCTTTGTTCTCACAGCTCCCGGGGCTCAGCTTTGGATTTGGCCCCGCCTCTGCGTACAGGTCGCTGGAGGGCGTCTGTTGTTCACTCTGACAGGACGGGGTTAAAGGAGCCGCCGATTCGGGGGCTCTGGCTCACTCAGGCCGGGGGGAGGGGGGGTACGGATGCGGGGTGAGCCTGCGGCGGCAGAGGTCGGCGTGACGTTGCACCAGCCTGAGGCGCACCATGCGTTCTCCCGGGGAAGTTGTCCCTGGATCCCGGGATCCTGGCAGTGGCGGGCTGCACGGGCTCCCCGGAAGGCGGGTGTGGATAGTGACCTGTGCTTGCACACAGGCTTCTTGGTGGCGGCAGCAGCAGCCTTAGCGTCTCATGCCCGTCTCTGGGGTCCGCGCTTTTAGCCGCGGTTTGCACCCGTCTCTGGAGTTCCTTTAAGCAGCACTCTTAATCCCCTCTCCTTGCGCACCGGAAGACAAAGAGGGAAGAAAAAGTCTCTTGCCTCTTCGGGAGGCCCAGACTTCTCCCCGGACTCCCTCCCGGCCAGCCGTGGCGAGCTAACCCCTTCAGGCTGTGTTCACGCTGCCAACCTCAGTCCTCTCCCTGCGCTCTGACCGAAGCCCGAGCCTCAGCTCCCAGCCCCGCCCGCCCCCGAGGGTGAGCAGACAAGCCTCTCGGGCTGGTGAGTGCCGGTCGGCACCGATCCTCTGTGCAGGAATCTCTCCGCTTTGCCCTCCGCACCCTGTTGCTGTGCTCTCCTCCGCGGCTCCGAAGCTTTCCCCCTGCACCACCCGCAGTCTCCGCCCGCGAAGGGGCTTCCTAGTGTGTGGAAACCTTTCCTCCTCCTCGGCTCCCTCCCACTGGTGCAGGTCCCGTCCCTATCCTTTTGTCTCTGTTTATTCTTTTTTCTTTTGCCCTACCCAAGTACGTAGGGACTTTCTTGCCTTTTGGGAGGTCTGAGGTCTTCTGCCAGCGTTCAGTAGGTGTTCTGTAGGAGTTGTTCCACGTGTAGATGTATTTCTGGTGTATCTGTGGGGAGGAAGGTGATCTCCACGTCTTCCGCCCTCTTCCCCTCGTCCCCTCTGAGTTCTTCTGTATCACTTAATCTGCTGTTAATTCCCTCTGTGTGTTTTTCATTTCAGTTATTGTATCCATCAGCTTTGACCGGTTCTTTTTATATTTTCTAGTTCCTTATTAAAATTCTTACAGTGTCAATCCTATTCTTTCCCCTAGTTCAGTTAGCATTCTTATTACTATTGCTTTGAACTCTTTCTCAGGTAAATTATTTATCTCTGTTTCATTAGAGTTTTTTCAGGGTTTTTTTCCCTTGATCTTTTGTTTGAAACATATTCCTCTGTAGGCTCATTTTAACTTTCCATGTCTCTGTGAAATTAGGTCAAACAGTTACCTATCCTGGTCTTGAAGGTGTGTCCTTGTATGGGAGCATTCTGTGCAGGCTGAGTGTGCCCAGTAGCTTAGGCACAGAGCTGGTTCTCAAAAGAGCGTGAACTGCCTCTTTCCCTGGGGTGTTCTGGGAGCCACCTCTTTGGTGGGAGGTAAGAACGGAATTGGAGGGGCTAGAGCCAGAGCCAGGTGCAAGCTGGGGCCTTCCTATGCTCAATGGCTGTAACTGCTCTACTGGGGCCAGGGCTGGGGCCTAAGGGGATGGAGCTGGAGCTGCAAGGGAGGTGGGTTTCTCCCAGGTGTGGTAGCAGCCTCCACCTTGGTTTGGGATATGGCTGAGACCTGAGGACTTGGGGCTACACTTCTGTGGTTTCACTTTTTCCCTGGTGTGCACGCCTTGGTTAGAGGCTGGGTTGGTGAAGGAGGGGTTGATGCCATGCCACTGAGCTGGCCCAGCCCCCTCCCACATGTATACAAAGCTCCAATGATGCTTCTCTCTGCCCTGGAGCTAGCTTCACTCCCTTCCGAGTCTGGGCAAGGACTGGTGCTCTCGTGATGGTCTCCAGCCTGGAGATAGCCTTGCTCGCTCCTGTGTGTGTGCACCAAAGGGCTCGCTGGCAATGGCTGGCCAGAGGCAGGGCCGGGTCTGAGCTGGCTCAGTTCTCCCCAAGTGTGCATACGCTCATTGAAAACGACAGCTTCTGCCTTAGTGGCAAGCAGCACCAGAGCAAGGGGGACTGGAGCAGGAGCCCAGTGCAGGCTCGGGAGTGTGCTAGGGTGGTCCCGGCAAACTGGCCAGAGCCCCAGGCAGTTTTCAATCTGCTGCCTCCACACTGTGATCGGAAGTAAGCAAGTCCACGCATATGTTCTTCAAGAATGGGGTCTCAGTTTCCTATAGCCCTCGGGTAAGCCCCACTGGTTTTCAAACTCACTAAAAGGGCTCATCTTCCTGGTGTCAGGCCCCTGTGCTGGCGTGCCTAGTAAGTGGCTGGAACCCCTCACTATCCGGGGAGGATCCCTGAGCCTGTGATCTCTCCCTCCTCTTCTGTATCCCCCACTAGGGGTGCAGGTCTCCACCAGATTGCTTCTTTTCCCTTCCTACCAGGCTCTGTGTGGATCTTTCTTTACAGCCTTGGTTGTGGAAGAGCTGTTCTGCTAGTCCCCACGCTGACCTGAGAGTCGCTCTATATGTATTTGTAGTTTTGATGTGTTTGAGGCGAGGTGAGCTCAGCATCCTCCTATTCCACCGTCTTTGTCTTCAGCAAACTTTTTAACATTCATACTGGGGACTCACTTCCTCTTTTATATAGTGATTTCATAATTTGTGGAGTGTAGGGAATTGGATTTTTTTCAAAAAGACTTATATTCTAATCATTCCCAGCAAAGGCCATAAATCTACTCACTTTTTCTTGATCTGCAGACCTCATGAGGGTGGCATTAAACCCTTGATCTGTGTAAAAGCAGGTCTTATGATTACAGAGGTGGCACCATCCTCATCACCATTTACACTCGGAAGAGGGGCAGAGTTAGTCAATCACTTTTTGGTTTCCTTCACAAGGCGCCAGACTTCTTTACCTATTCTTAGATGTAACTCCTCTGACTACCCCAGCTTTATGCAGATCTTCAATTCTCCAACTTTGTTCAGGCCTAAGCTCCTATTCCCCAAACTCTGGTTACTATATTTTGTCCTTGGAGAGGAAGGGCTTTCATGTTTAGCACTTACATCTGTGGCTTAAGTTTATGTATCCTTTTTTTCCCCAGACATTAGGGATCTTCTATATTTTCTTCTGAGCTCAGCATCCCACTAGGAAATATGTTTGTTGTAATTTATTCAGCCTCTGGGTGTTTTGTAGCAGTGGAGAAAAATCTTGCTATCTTCCTTATTTCCCCCAGTACTTTATTGAGGTATAATTCACATACAATAAAATGCATATATCCTAAGTACACAGCTCAAGAAAATTTTAAAAGTTTATGCATGTTACCATCATCTAAATCACTTTATAGAATACTCCCATCATTCCAGAAAGTTCTCTCATGCTTGTTTCCACCCTGTGCTCACCCAGAGGTAACCACTCTGTATTTGCTTTGCCTGTTCTTGAACCTGATATAAATGTAACATGTCTAGCTTTCTTTGTTCAACATTTTTTAGATTTGTTGTTCTATCAGGAATTCACTTTTTAAAATGGCAGACTAATATCCCAGTGTATAAATGTACCATTAGTTTGATTACCCACTAACTTGTTGATGGGTATTTGGGTAGTTCCCAGTTTGGAACTATGAGAATATTCTTGCACAAATCTTGCTGTGGGCCCATATACTTGTCTCTCTTGGTTGTATCTGTGGAAGTAGTCACTGAGTCATGGGGTAGGCATATGTTTACCTTTATGAGGAACTGGCAAGCTCTTTCCCAAGGTGACAATACCAATTGACATACACCAGTTGCTCCACATTCTCACCATTCAGCAGGTATGCAGTGTGATTTCCTTGTGGTTTCATCTTGCATTCCCTGATGACTGATGTTGGGCACCTTTTCCTGTGCTAATTGCACATTTGGATAGCTTCTGTGAAGTGTGTATTCAAGTCACTGATTTTTATATCGTGTTACTTTTGAAATGGCTTTTACAAGTTGTTTTTCTGCATATGAATCCTTTGTCATTTACATGTATTGCAAATGTTTTCTCCTTGGTCATTGCTTGCCTTTTCACCTTAATAGTATCTTCTTGATGAGAAGGGTTTAATTTTGGTGAAATTTATTAGTTTTTATCTTTTATGCTTGACATCTTTTGTGTCCTAAAATACCTGCCTATCCTGAGAGTCATGGAGATACTCTGTTTTCTTCTAGAAGATTTGCTTTGCCCTTCACATTTAGGTCTCTGATCAATTTTGAATAAACGCACATTGCATTAAAGCATCAATGTTTGGTGTTTTCTCATACAGGTATCATCACTCCAGATCCAACTGAAAACACATTCCATAACAACTTACTGAATTGCTTGGTGTTTTTGTTGAAAAGTCAGTATACATATGTGTGGATCTATTTCTGGACTCTCTATTCTATCCATTGATCTACGTCTGTCCTAACTCTAGTACACACTCCATTTCTGTAGCTTTAAAGCAAGTCATAAAATCGAGTAAAGTCTTCCAACTTTTTTTTTCTTCTTCAAGATTTTCTTGGCTATTTTGGGTCTGCTGCATTTCATGTATATTTGCCAATTTCTACAAGAAAACCTCATATTTTGATTTCATTGGATCTGTAGATCAATTTGTGGGCAATGAGATCTTAACAGTATGTAGTCTTTCAATTCATGAACATAACATATCGACTGCAGTGTTCTACAGTTTCTCTCAGCAATGTTTTGTAGTTTTCCGGGTAGAAGTCTTGCACCTCTCTTGTTACCTTACTTTTGAGGTATTTGACTTCTTTGATGATAAATTATATATTTAAAATTTAATTCCCAACTGTTTGTTGCTAGTGTATAGACAGTACAACTGAGTTTTGCCTCATATCCTGCAAAATTGTCAGTTCTGATAGATTTATCAAGCAAACACTTCAAGAAATCAGAGAATAGGAGCAGTGTCATATAATTGGAAACATCTGATTTTCTGAACAGTAAAAAGTGATTCACTCTTTGTATACCTCTTTTTACAGTTATCACCTCAGAAATACTACCTTCTTTCTGATTTCCTTCTCCTTTGCAGAATATGTAATTCTGGAGTTAAATTTGTTCTTGGTATAGTTCTTAAAAAATGGAGACAGCACCAAATCTTTACAGAGAAACCTTTGTTTTTCAGCTGAATGTAGAATAGGGAAATGAGGACATGACCTACATGCTGCCTTTTATTTGCAGAATGGTGAACAAAGTACTATTTTTCAAGATCCCAATTAGAACAGAAATAGACATATTAAAATGGGTTGGGATTGGAGTAGGGTGAACAGATTGGTGAGATTCAAATTGTCCTTAACTAACTGTCACATTTACGAATTATTCACTAGTCAAGTAATAATCCCATCTTTTCATCCTTTGCTTTCTTTTTCATTCATTCCTTTCTTCCCAATTTAATTTTTAACAGTGTTTAGCACACTGCCTAATCTACAAAGAGCTATAAAGAACAGGGATCTATTTTAACTTCAGATAAAACCAATGTAAAGCAAAACTATTCAGGAATATTTTATATTTTCAAAGTACTTAGGAATTCTTTAATTAGAAAAATAAAGGCAATGGGATTATCTATCGGATTCTAAAAGTACCCATGAATTAAATCACTCACATCCCCCTCTTAAAAAACACAACAAAACCTTAAATCACATTGCTGTTAAGTTTTCTTACAGTAAGAAATAAGACCAACCTACACTAGAGTACAAAAACCTGAAATTCTGAGCATGAAAATAATTTATTGATTAGACATCTGGTTTATTCAAGCATAAGGCCTACCAAAGATAGAATTAACACAGCTCATGGAATAGGAAAAAAACCCCATCCAGCACCTCCTTTGTCTCAGATTTCCTGGGGACAAAATATGTGCATTCTGTACTACAGCCTCACCCTAAAGCATCCACATGTGCTTGATATTAACGAATAGGGCATGAGAAACTTTCTGTACACTCAACTTGGCAAGCATCATTAGTGAGCAACAACTTTCAGAAACATTTTTAGGCACAAGAAATAGCACTGCCTGCAGTGAGAGCCTTTGACAAAGAAACTATCATTAAATATAATCTTACAAATAGGAAGAAAAATATATGCACTTTTGCCAATGGACTGCTTCACGTATCAGGAAAAATGTCACAATCAGATTTTCTTTCGATGATTAAAACAATTTAATTGATACTCAACTTTAATCAATACTCAGGTTATCTTGTATTAAAAATCAGAAAAATAAAACAAATTTAACCTAAATGCAATTTAGGGAAGAAATGCAGGACTAATAATATGGAATAATAGCTGCACTTCTTCAGCTAACTCATTAAAAAATGCCAATTAAACATTTTCAGTCAAATTTTATTTAAAAAAAAGCAGCAGATCAACATTACAATTCAAGAACCTAATCTAAATATGCACTTGACAATGAAGCACATCTGAGTATGGAGTGAAAAAAGTTTTTTCCAAAAAACCATCAAACGTATCATCTCCAGATACCCAAATAATAAATCACTTCTGCAGGCCGTCTATTGAGTGGAATCATAAACAAAGAACAGAAGATTTATTGCTGTGAAAACAAATCTGTAGTACAGTAGTATGAATCTTGGGTATTAAACATAATCAGTTGAATCAAGTTAGGAAGTTGAAAATCTAGTAAGAAATTTGCGTGTGAGAGAAAGTCTATAAGCCAGTTGACCCAAGAGCAACTGAGATATCAAACTTGTTCAGTGAAACCAGACATTATTTTAAATCTCCATTTTTTGAAGGCAATTAAAAATTACAATTCCAACAGCCCACAAACCAAATAAAAAAAAACAACTGTAGAAAGCAATTAAAACTACGTTCAAGGAGCCACTTTTTCAGCTCAATTTCAGCACCCCAAGGGAAAAAAAAGCATCCATGACTATCACAGATGAAAACAGAATGAAATGTCATTGGAATCCGTTATTTTCCCCCACTGAGGTATAAAATCTATATAGAAATTTGATACTATACTATAACAAATTGTACTTCTCATAGTTCTGTTTTAATTTCCTTTAAACCCTGTTTAATATAGTCTTTTTAATTGTTGTAAAAATGTTTTCATGATTCTGAATCTGGTTCCAGTTCTTTTTCATTTATTTTTATATCAATATTTAATATACTGGCTACCAGTTCTAATCAGAAAAAAAATCTTGGACAGCTCTTCATTATAACAGCACATTCAGCAGAAATGACTGATGTGCAAGCAAACCATAAAAGGTGCAGCTCTCTGGAAAGCACATTTCGTAGATTGTTTCAGTCTGAATATTCTTTACAATGATTCTTGATGAAAGACTCTTAATCTTGTAAACATCAGTGTGCACAATCTCGCTACTAACGTAGTTTCACGTCCTTGGACAGGAAGGCCGGTTCACAGGCTAGTGAAAGAGAGAGCAGTTTAAGTTTTAATGGCTGATAAACCTTACATCCTGCAGGAGGAAAGCACTTTTCCTTTTCTGCTACTTAAGAATGTGGCAGAAATGTATGCTGAGGTAGCCCAGTCAATCCTTATTTTTTTCTTTTTTTGTAAATTTGGTCTCAGAATATTTCTGGAAGGGTTACATTTCGAAGAAGCCACTGCTGGGACCGGCTTCCATTGCAGTCTCTAATGCTGGGCACCTGGCTGTCCTCTTCTGTGGCTTTATCCAGGCACTGATTACTGTTCACATGCTGCAGGGTTAATTTCTGAAAATGACAGGAAAGAAGTCTTAATATGAAAGTGGAAAACAAAACCAAAACACCTCAACCATTTTTTGTGATTATGAAATTCCTCTGTAGAAAAGGGTTTTGTTTTTGAAATATAAATTACTTAAGACAATGGAGAAATGTATCTGTGTAAAGACAGCATTAAGAGCTATGTCGGGGGAGAAAGGCACTGGGGGTACAGTGCATTCTGCTGGATTTGCAGTCAGATGACCTCAATTCTAAGTCCCAATTCTGCCATAAGCTCTGTAATACTGTGAGAAATTTTACTTTTTTGTGCTTCAGTTTCCTAAAAAAGTGATCAGATTAGTGATTCCTAATTTAGGATCCTCAACCTATTTTCAAAAAGCTATCTCAAAACTGCTTCGTTTTCCCATGATAAGGCTGTTCAAATTAATTCTGTGATTCCAAGTTTCAAGTCTTTAGCAACTCAGGTCTTTTTGAAGACTCGAAATCGTAAGATTTACACAACAGTCCTTAGTAAGTGGCTGACAGATGTGGCTATATACCTTCCTCTCTACTTGTCTGCATTCCGGACTTGATGCTGTCATGCTGATTTTTAGGATAATTTCAAAAGAACATGACAGATAAGAGTTAACAGACACACACTGACCATACTAATGAATCCGATACCAAGCCCCGGTCAGGTGAAGAACTCCAAAGCAGCTATGTAGGAATTTGCATTAAGCGTTATCCTAATAAGTATGTAACTATAAGGAAATATGTTTATTTATTCACACATTTTTACTCACAGCTCTATTTTAATGTAATTCTTTTATCTCAATTTTCATAAGGAACATTTCATTTTCATAAGGCCTCTTTTGTACCTATTTGAACTTCAAACAAAGCAAAACCTAATGACTGTATACAATACAGCTACTTTAGCTTTCAGTCACTTCTGTGTTATGGTCCATGTGGAAGCTGGCAAAAGGCAGTGCACATTCGCAGATGTCACAGTTTACTCTCAACACTGACTTCAGTAGTATCGAAGGGTCAGTGTTAGATACTTTACTTTAGCTCCAATAAATGCATAACAAGAAGACCAGGAAGGGCTTCCCTGGTGGCGCAGTGGTTAAGAATCTGCCTGTCAATGCAGAAGACACGGGTTCGAGTCCTGGTCCGGTAAGATTCCCACATGCCACAGAGCAGCTAAGCCCATGCGCCACAACTACTGAGCCTGCGCTGTAGAACCCATGCTCTGCAACAAGAGAAGCCACGGCAATGAGAAGCCTGCGCACCGCAACGAAGAGTAGCGCAGCGCAACGAAGAGTAGCCCCCGCTCTCCGCAACTAGAGAAAGCCTGCGCAAAGACCCAACGCAGCCATACATGCATACATACATACATACACATATAAAAAGACCGGGAAAAGTCAGCATGGCTGGGGCTGTTTTTACTTTTATGCAGATGCTGTGTAGTTTGTTTTGAGGGGATGCACTTTGCAGTCAGACATTTCTGTAGTGAACCCCAGATTTGTCACATGTCAACGACATGCCCCTGAGCAAAAACCTCTCTCAGCCCCAGGTTCCTCATCTATAAAATGGGGACAAGGATACTTCTAGAGTTGTGCAGAAACGATAAGATAATGAACAGAAAGTGCCGCCCAGCTCAGAGGCGCTCACTACAACATCCTGAGCAGCCGCGGACACAGTCTGGCAGCCCCGAGAGCGCCAAGCAGAAGCACACAGCTTGCTGCTAAGGCCTTTGGTCATTTGTAAGACAAAAACAAAGCACTTTAAAAAGAACCCCCCCAAACATTCCAGAAGGCCCTTCAAAGCTTCTCTGAGTGGCCACCTTCACCAGGCCCACTGTCGGTATTAATAAAAACAAAAAAACACAACAAAAAACTTAGTTGGGAAATTGGTCTTTATCACCCTAATTTTTAAAAATGTCATTATTTCACTTACTGAGAATCATTAAAATAAACTTGTAACAAAGAGGTTATTGATACATGCTGGGTATTTAACTGCTCAAAATTAAGACAGAATCCCTATAATTTCAGGAAGCTAACATCCCTTCAGGAGACCAGGACTCTGGTGAAGAGCCCTGTTCCAGACACAGCTCTCTGGCTGCTGACAGCAGGGGCAGAGTTCTGTGGCTCGTGACTCTGTGGGGACTGTGGTCACCGTGCTCAGCAGAGGATCCATCAGCATGGACTAGTTTCCACACAGAAAGAGTGTAACTAAGGCAACAGGCTAATTGTAACCTCTGAAAGGAGGATGAAAGCTATAGTTATCATCGCATAAAGTCCACCTGCAACCTAGAAAACAAATAATTTGCCGCCCTCTACCCCTAATCTCTAGATATAACTGTGTCAAAATCTACATTTTCATTCCAGAAAGGACAGCTACAAGTAGTCAAAGCAAAAGAGCCTGGTGTCGTAAACTCTCTGCAATGTATACTATAAACAAGACTTAAAGATATAATATTACAAATTTAATAGAAAGACAGTATGGTATTGTGCAAAAAATCCTGGATTAAGAATCCCAGGTCTGTCTGAGATCTGGTAACACCATTTACCTGCTCTGTGACCTTGGGCAATTAACTTCCATTCTGGGCTTCAATGTCTACATGTATTAAAAACAATGTCCTGAATTTTATTTCTAGGGTTCTTTTGAAATCTAAGATTTCATGACTTTAGATTATACATTACTGACCTAAGTGTTACTCTTCCAGACTGCAGTTTTCAACTGATGGAGGCAGGACAACTCTGATGGGCCCTCCGGAGCTCCCTGTGCAGTCAGCTCAGACTGTGGGACCCACATCGCAGCTTGACTCCTCCCTCTGCCAATTCTTCTGTCTCCCTTTTCACAGGTGTTGATCTAAAGGATGCTCCCTAATAAACATCCTGAATACTAACCTTGGAGTGGAGTCTGCTTCTGGGAGAACCCAGCCGGCAATACTAGAATTTAATCTCAGGGAAGACACCTTGCAGAGTGCTCCAGGGGTTTTAAAACTTTACACTCATAACTGGTTCTTTCAAAATATCCTAAATCACTTCTAGCTCCTTAATTTCTAAGCAAACATTTACTTTTGAATAACTGCTGTGGTAGACTGTGTATCTTATACACAGTCTGCCAATGGCCATTCCCACTCCCTGTCTCCTGGCCACATCACACCATAAAGACTGGAAATGCAAATGCCTGCTTTCCCAGCCTCCCCTTATAGCTGGGGGATCACTATGAGATGAAGTTCTGGCCCATGGGGCACAGCAGAGCCTGCTGCAGGGGATCCAGGAAAAGCTTTGGCTTTCCTGATAAACAGCAATTCAAGCAGTAGTGCAACATTCCTCTTCCCTTCTTCCTGTCTTGAGTTGGGTGTGATGGTGAGCACTGTAGCAGCCTTCTAGAGGCCACAAGAAAAAGCCAAGAATATTGCTGCAATGTTATCCCTGACATCACTGTATCACTGAATCCATGCCAGAAGCCACTTACATCCAGACTTAAGAAAACACTAAACCACTATTTGTTCATGCTACTATAAATAGGTTTATATTACCTAATTATACATACCATCATTTTTCAATGAACATATACAATTGGGAGGCTTTTTAATTTTCAAAATATTTTGGCTTCACAATGACTGTGGGGTGCCACTGGCATTTACTGTCTGGACTCAGAGATGCCATATATCCTGCAGGACCTGGGGCAGCTACATCCAAAATGGCAACAGCATGCACCATGGAAAACCCTGCAACAGAATATTCAGGCCACTTCCAATAGTCATATTAACTGAGCTACTGCACTCTCTCTCTCTCTCTCTCTCTCTCTCTCTCTCTCTCTCTCACACACACACACACACACACACACACACACACACGCTTTTTTTTTTTAACTATAGTTTGATACTGTGAAGGGAGACCCAGGATTTATAAAACATGGTCTTTGCCCTCCAGGATCTAACTAATAGTGGAGAAAAAGACTGGTAGATAAATAACTACAAAGAAGCACAGAATTACAGGGGTCAGAGACAATTGTAATTAAGACAGAGAGAGCTAATTTCTGGCTGGGATCCATGGAAGTGATGTCAATTCTGGACTCTCAAGAACAGGCAGGATTTGTTAGGCAGATGGAACTGTATGATCTTAAATGTAAAGTGGAAAGTACAGGATACGTTCAGGGAATAGCTGGTCGAAGATGAAAAGTAGACCAGGGTTTGTATGTGATGCAGTATATGGAGAAAAGACAGCCAAAGTCACAACTTGGTTTGGACATCTCCACTGAGGGGGTAGAATGAAGCAGCAGAGTGAGCCAAGCAGACAAAAGAAGTAGAGAAAAAGCTAAGAGAAGAAACTAAACAGTAGTGCACCTAAAGCCAATGGATACGAGGATTTTAAAAGAGCATCTGCTTAGCAATAGTAAATACTACAGAGAAGTTAAGAAAAAGAGACGGGAATGTCCTGGCTTTGCATCCAGGGGCTGTTTCTACATAGAGTCAGACCAAGGCAGGAGCCAGGTTGAAGAACCAGAGGCACAAGTGCCAGCCATTCACTCGCCATCATACAGCACAGGAGAAAAGTAGGATGGTATATACAAAATAAAATAGGAACAAAAGTCTGTCCCAACATGAAGAAGAAAACCAGTGCTTGTAAGCGAAAAAAAAGAACCAGAGAAAGATATATTGAAGATGCTGGTGCTGGTTCCAGAACCATAGAGCAAAAAAGCATAAGTTGGGAGGTTAGCCAGGTATGAGGAAAGGAAGAGAGGTTTACTGGAGATGCTTTGATTGCTTTTAAGTACCTCTATTTGAGTACAACATATAGCACGTGGGGAGAGGGAGTGGCTCCAGAGGAAAGCAAAGACAAATAGTTTTATTATATATGTCACTGAAAAATCATTGAGCCAGAGAATTTCATTAATTAAATCTCACCTTTTACCTCAATGTTTAATTCAGTAATTTTAAAAGCCTACTTAACCGTTCCATTTCTACCACAGTGGCTGGCAAAGCTTAAGGACATACGGAGGGAAGAGTGATTACATAGTAACAACAAGGACCCAGGGACTGGAGGCAATTCTAATTTAATTACTGGAGAGATTAAAACATGTTTATTTTACTTATATTGCTTTCCCTATCTGTCAATTCTTGGAATATAAGAACAATTTGATCCATATGCAGATTCCACAAGAATTCACTCTTTTAGATATAAAGTATTTTATACAATACATCCAATGACACCCAATTTTATTCCTATATTCAACTGGATAACTTACCACCGGATCATACTCCCAAAGCTGGTTGCCTTTTAGGTGGTGGCATTTGAGCATTGTGACTGGGCCATTAAGTTTGGAGACATCCAAGCAAAGGTCATCTGTTCTAATTTCTTTGTTGGCAGTGTAAGAGAAAACCTGAAAAACAAAAATGCACACATATAAGCTTTAACAGCAAAATAAATTAGCGTTTTATATGCCCAAGAATCTGGCAGAGAAAAAGACAAGTATTTCAAGATACATGCTTTTTGAACTTTATTAGTGTAATGGAGAATAAATGACTCAGAAGAGACACCACTATTTTTGCAGAGAAGAAAAAAAAAATGATCTTAAGTTCTCTGTATATACTGAGTGTACTGTCAAGGGCTGTCATCTGTTTGACTAAAAAGGGCAGAATAAATCTCATGTACAACAATGTAAACACAGTTCTCAGAAAGGGCCTTTTTTTTGCGGTACGCGGGCCTCTCACTGTTGTGGCCTCTCCCGTTGCGGAGCACAGGCTCCGGACACGCAGGCTCAGCGGCCATGGCTCACGGGCCTAGCCGCTCCGCGGCATGTGGGATCCTCCCGGACTGGGGCACGAACCCGTGTCCCCTGCACCGGCAGGCGGACTCTCAACCACTGTGCCACCAGGGAAGCCCTGAGAGGGCCTTTTACAAATGTTTCATTTAAAAAATAATCATTAGATTGAAGGCTCTATTCTCCTAAAGGTCTTTATTATTTTCTCTTTAAAGGTAGGAAAATATTTCCTGAATGATGTCATGAAATAAAAAAGGAAGAAGATGAAAACAAATCCAAAAATTACCCCTTTAAAGCTTTACTAAAATACTCACCTGATTACCTCCCATACCGTGACAGTTAAAAATTCCAACTTTTTCATTCTCTTTTCTAGCCATGTTATCTAGACACTGATTTGTTTCCACATTTCGTATCTAGGGGGACAATGAATAATGAAAAATATCATGAGTTAGAGAGGTTAACTAGACAGACACATACATATCTAACACACACATTAAAATCGATCTAAACTTCCCACTAAATCTCTTAATTCCTTAGGTAAGGGCTATGAGTTGGGAGGGAAAAAAAAAATCACTGTCTGGCTATCTAAGATTCTGTGATCTAGAAAGGTCTTACTATTTATATAAGTAATTTTTGTGTTTCATGGAGAAATCCTTTAAGTGCTTTCTTTCTTTCATCCCAAACTGTTCTTCTATGATTTGTATTTAACTCAGTAAGCTCTAGTTTGCCTAATAATTTAAAGCAACTTAACAGCTCCCTGTGGACACTGTTTGCCACCAAGATAAGGGGGCATTACTATTGATAACTACTTTGATGACTTCTTAGGAGGCTCAAGGTGGGTATTTTCTAAGCAAAGAACCTGGAACTTGGCTTAACTGGAAAGCCAGTTAAGAATGTGTAAACACCATTCTTCCATTAGTTATTTGTCAGTTACATAAAAAAAGTTGCATCAGTCATCTGAATTAGGAAGAATATTTTAAGCACTGATATATTTTTTTCCTCTGAACCACTACAGTTTAAAAGCATATGGCAAATTAATAGACATTTGTAAAGTTCTAAATCTGTTGTCATGGATGGTACTGTCAGCAGGTAAGCCGGAAGGGAGAAGTGGGACAAACTATATCTGTCATGTCATGTAGATAGAAAAGGAGTAACTGTGTGTGACAGATAAACTGAGGGGAAAGTTAAAACCACAAATAACCCATTTATTTTTATAAACATGTACAGTCTACACATTATTCCACTATTTTAATAAGGCACTAACAAGTCCAGATGCTTTTTTTTCTTATAAAGATACAATAGCATAAGTATGAATAACTGTATTATTCCCAGAGGATCAGAATAAGAACTGGGGCTTTGGCAAAAGAGAGGCCTGGGTTTAAGTCCAAATGATCCAAACCCTCTGAGGACAATTTCCTAAGAGAGACTAGTCAGCTCTATGTTGAGGTTGGGTAAGACAGTGCATCCACATACCTACTTCGGAGTCTAGCACGTAGTGAACTCAGAAACAGTAATAATCTGTGCTGCCACCTTATCGCTAGTCAACTCCGTCTGGCTATTCCACCAAAACCTCAAACTCAGTTCATGCAAGAATAGGATTTTCCAACTCCTTAATGCTAATACTTCTTCACCTGAACATTTTAACATACCCCTGCCACTCTACCCCTGACCCTGAGGAGTGCTACCTAAAACAAACCTCCATCATCATTCCTCCATATATTCCCCTCTTCCCCTGATACCCCTAGTTTTATTAAAAATCCCACAAGCTGTCAAATTATTCAAGCTGGAAATCCCAAGGCCTTTTTTTCCTGGGTGTAACATATCACATCAGTATCCAGGAATTCTTTTACCACGTAATGCACATCATCTTTTTATCCGTTATTTTAAAGCAGAAACCTATTACCTCATAAATAGATTTTATAAAAGGTTTTATAGTTAGATACAATTTTACATAAAATACACCTTTCTTCACCTTAATGGATAATCAATTAATACTTGATGATCATGGCTATCTTACTTGACAAAAAATTTAGTTCAAATTTTGACAAGGTGAGTCTTTATCTCATATATTCATATAAAACAATTATTTCCTTATACTTTTGAAAAAGTTACAAACTCCCCAGTCCTTTGTTTTCCTCAATTTTTTTCTTTCAAATATAGATGTAGAGGTTTCTGAAGAAAGGTGATAAATGTCACAGAAATGATTAGGGAAGAACCAACATTATTGTCAGCTTCTCCCTCTCACATGGAATGGGTTTTTTTTGGTTAAATAATTATCTTTTATCAAACTTAATATAATAAAAATTTAAAAAATAAAATTCTCAGGCTTCCCTGGTGGCACAGTGGTTGAGAGTCCGCCTGCCGATGCAGGGGACGTGGGTTTGTGCCCCGGTCCGGGAGGATCCCACATGCCGCGGAGCGGCTGGGCCCGTGAGCCATGGCCGCTGAGCCTGCGCGTCAGGAGCCTGTGCTCTGCAACGGGAGAGGCCACAACAGTGAGAGGCACGCATACCGCAAAAAAATAAAAAAATAAAAAATAAAATTCTCCCCAAATGTAATTGGACTTCCTATCACTCAGTAACTATCTTATAATAAATCAACTTTGGCTATTCTGTTTCCATAACTGATGTTGCTAAAAATTACAGCAAATAAATTACACTTACTCTGCACTAGGCATTGTTCTATGAGTTTTACCTGTAACAGCTTATACCACCCTTACACCATGCCTATGAACAATTCTGGATTGTTTTCTGACATAAGAGATCTGAGCCTCCAACCCTTGAGGATACTACTGACAACTAGATGTTAAAAGTAGAGTTCTCCAAGGATTGGAAACCATTACTTCCCAACAACTGTTTTGGTGACAATGAACCTTGATCAGCAAAACGTGGCCCAGCTGAGACGGGTGGTCAGAGAGTGGGTGGGCCTCTGGTGGGGCCTGATGGCACTTCTCCAAAGTGCAGGGGAGGGATGGAGAGAAGCCCCGCACATTCGGTGAGGAAGGAACTTCTGTAGAAGGGGAGCTGTGATGTTTGGTCCCTGGGCAGAGAGGATTCTGTCTGGCTCAACGCATAAAGTGGCATCTTTGAGCTGCTCTTCAGGCTGGTTTTTCCACATGTTAGATTGCTAGCGAAGACAATTTTCAGGGAATATCCTCCTCCTTTGTAGTAATACATGTGGGCTACCTCACCTAAAGAGTGTGTGAGATGATTTTTGAAGGACAAGAAAAACCAGGATGACTAGGGGTGAGTTTGGGGAACAATTCTGTTCTTTATGATGTCAGGAGGCAGTAGATCATTTAATAGGTTTCTTTGGTGGGAGTTAACTTTGAAGAGTCTTTGGGGAAGGGAAAAATTAGGAACATTAAAAAAAAAAGTTGAATCAGATGTTCAAAATGGTAATTCTATACAGCTTTAAGGCTATGTAACCAATTACCGGCTTTCTAGTGAACTATGGAATGGTGGTGATAATACTTGTTTCAACGTTCATATTGGAATGGAAATAGGTACCAGAGTTGGTTACTCAAAATCTGACACTTAAAAAAAGTCATAACAATATCTGAACGATGCAGTCAGGGAAAAATAGCTGCACTTTCAAGGTGTCTGGAGGCAGATGGGTAGGCATGAGAGCTCAGGGTCGGGGGACACGCAGAGCTGGGCCTCACGCCCGGCTCCACCTGCCATGCGACCTTGGCAGGTCAGTACTCTAAGACAGTGATTCCCAAAACCATGATTTGAACAACTGAATAAACTGTTTTTCAGTATCTGCCACTGAAAAAATGATTTTGTGATGAAGTATGTTTGGGAAATACCAGATTAACAAATTTGAATAGGTTTTCTTTACTGAAGGACTTCTCAAAGTCTTTTAACATAGACTCTTGGTAGGGATGGGGACTGATAGTACAGAAGGATATAATGCTGCTTTTCATAAAGCAGCATTTCCCAAACATTTTTGGCCATAAAATCCACCCCTCCTCCCCTATCCCTTGCCTTTCTACCAGGCACCTTGAGAGATATCAGACACCAGCATTCTTTAGAACATAGTAAGTGGGAAATGTTGCTGTACAAACCTCATTTTCTCATCTGTAAAACAGGAATAACACTCTCTCTCACATTTGCTGAGATCCCTTAGCGAGGTAACACATACAGAGACCCAGCAGAAACCGACACCTAGTAGGTCCACAACAGCTGCTGGTTCTCCTTAACTCAGGTGTACAACAGCTGTCACTAAAATATTATTTTCAACCTTATGAGTTGATGATTGTGAATGCACTCATTCCTGGGAAACCAGGCAAGAAATCAGAGCCTAAGTTTCTTGGTTTCTGCTATAGTCTCCTCCAGAATCCTGGCACCTTCATTAGGGTAGACAATGTAAGCAGTTAAAGGATTCTTGGAATCTACTATTACGGAATCTAGATTTACTTTTTCCCTCTCTGCCACGAGGGTAATACTGGTTAGATACGAGAAAGGGTATGAGTGTTAGTCGTTAAGAGCACAAGCTCTCAAGCCAGACTGCCTGTGTTCAAATCCTGTCTCTTCCATTTTGTGGTTGTGACCTGAGCCGTGTTGCTTAAACCATTTATTTGTGCCTTAATTTACTTACCCGTGAAGTGGGGGAAAATAGCACCTATCTCAGAGTGCTGGGAAATGAGTTAATATTTGTAAAGCATCAGACTGGTGCTTGACATAAAGTTCATGCTCAGTAAATTTTAGGGTGGAAAAGTAAATGGTCAGTCATAAGCCTGGCTAAACTGTAAGAGTCTGGATTATTTGCTTTCTGTGTCTGCTGTTTAGACAATTCAGCTCTTGGATTAACAACAACTAGATATCACAATGAAACACATTTATTCAGTTCCAGGTCCCTACAGGAGCTATGAGAGCCAGACTTTGTGGAGCCAGACGTGCTAAATGTACACATTCCGATTTCCCTTTCTGCTCTAAAATCCTATGACTTCAGGTTTCCCTGGGCCCTTGTAACATGACAAGAGGTACCTGATAGGCTAAATTCCAGTCCTAGCAAAGGAAGGCTCACAGAGGTGGAGCTATCACAAGCACAAGCTCCCTAGCTGCACTTTGGCTGGTGCTCGAGAACAACCCCAGTCCCAAAATCAGAGTTTCGACCTGATAGTGTGGCCTAGTATTAAGGACATAAATGCTTAAGACCAGCTGCTTAGTTACTAAAGTAATAACAGAGGGTAAAATCTGTTCCTTATATAGAAAGCCGCCTGGCAAGAGGCAGGTAAAAGGCAAGCTTGCCTAGGCAATCATCTACTGTGTGTTAGACAAGTGGCTCTTTGTAATATGCCTATATTCTGACCTAGCTAACAATGCCTCCTAGGTGTTGTCCAAAACTGGGTCAGTTCTGGAAAAAAAAAAAAAAAAAAAAAAAGCTCCTCATTCTTTATTCTGAAGGCAAGCAACTGCTATCAATCTTCCCATGGCATCACCCACGCTGGGCCTTTCTTGACTGGAATGAGGCTCCAGCAAAGGGAATGGATACTCACTAATGAGACAAGGAACTCCGCATACCCTCGCTTGTTTGAGGTGACTTCCTTAAACCACAACAAAGTTCAGAGGCAGGGAGCTCAGGTCAACCATGAAGTAGCCTTAGGAACTACCAAGGACAAACAAGGAGTCTGTGCTCGCTTTGGCACTGGAGACACTGCAACCAGGCTGATCAGTTTCTAACTCACCACCGCGCAGCTCCCCACCGTGATCTAGCTGCTCTACCGCATCCTACTTTTCCACGTTACATCTCCTCCTCTTACCCCATCACCAACACCCGCTCTTTACTCTCAGCCAACGATCTTGTGTTCAGCTGAAGAAACAAAGCTCACCAGAGAAGTCCCTCACACTCCCACCTCAAACTACCAGCCTCCAGCTCTCAACCCACAATTCGCCTGACTTGGCCCCGGCCCCCCCTTCCTTCCAGCTGCGTGGGTGAACTGCCCGCCCTCCAGCCTCTACCTCCACTGTGCACCACAGCCCATTCCCCCACCTACTAAACGTGACTCCTGGACTCCTGCAAGCAGTGGCTCTTTTCTATCTTCACATTTTCTCTTTTGTGTCCTTGGCATCAGCACAGTTTCATCTTAGCAAAAATAAACAGAAAAACCCTTCTTTAACCCCATTTACCCCTCCAGCTACCACTTATTTCTCTGTTCAGCTTTACAGCAAAATTTCTTATCCACACTCATGATCTCCACTTCCTCTTCTCCTGATCTCCTGTGAAGCCATCAGAGATTCTGTCCCTACCAATCTCCACCGGAACCCACTTGACACAGTGAGATGGAGCCTCCTGACAATGTCTCCCTCACCAATCCAACGGCCGGTTCTCAGGACTTGTCTCCCTCCTTTCTCTGCAGTGTTCCACACGATGGATCACTTCCCTCTTTCTTGAAGCAAGTCCTTCACTTACTGGGGCATCACTTTCTTG
This sequence comes from Monodon monoceros, assembly GCF_005190385.1. Taxonomy (NCBI): domain Eukaryota; kingdom Metazoa; phylum Chordata; class Mammalia; order Artiodactyla; family Monodontidae; genus Monodon; species Monodon monoceros. Next base: position 37,814,432 of record NW_021703765.1, read on the forward strand.
GTTCTTTTCCTATTTCAGAAATAGTAACTGTTTTTTTTTTTTTGGCTATGCCATGTTGTTTGTGGGACCTTAGTTCCCTGACCAGGGATAGAACTCGTGCCCCCTGCAGCGGAAGCACAGAGTCCTAACCACTGGACTGCCAGGGAATTCCCTCTCTTCCTATTTCAATGCTCTCTCCTTCTCAATCTTTTTGGCTGATTCCTTCTCACCTTCACAATTTCTAAATTGTGGAGTTTTTTATGGCTTGGTCCTCAGTTCTCTTGTCCATCTACAATACATTCACTCCCCCCCAAGGTGCTCTCATGAAGTTTTGTGGTTTTAAAAACCACCTATATACTGCCAACCCCTAACTTTAGATCTCCATCGCAAACTTTTGTCCAAGCTGCAGGTTTTTTAATGCAAATATCTATCCACTATCTTTACCTGGATCAAATATTAACATGTCCCAGACTGCACTGCTGAGCGCCTTCTGCACCTGCTCTACAGGCCTTCCCATCTCAGTAAGGCCAACTTCACTGCCCTAGAGTCTCAGTCAAAATCTTAATATAATCCTTGGCTTCTTTTCCTTTCACCAATACACCAGTTCTACTCTTGTTCCCACAGAGTTCTTTTTGACATAGCAGACAATCTGATCCTTTTCAGTGAAAGTCTGCTCATCTCTCCCTGCAACTTCCCACCTCAGAACAAAACCCAAAGTCCTTACTATGGCCTACAAGCTCTATGTGATTTGGCCCTCACTACGTCTTGACCTTATCTTCTTCTGCTCTCCCCCTGTCCACTATACCCAGACAACTGGCCTCTCTGCTGCTTCTGGAATGTGCCAAAGTACATTCCTGTCTTAGGGCCTTTGCACTTGTTTTCCTTGTGCCTGGAACACTCTTTCCCCAGAAATTCATCTGACTTGCTCCTTCACTTCCTTCAGATCTCTGCTCAAAAATCACCTTATAAGAGAGGATTTTTTCAACTACTCCACATAAAAGAGCACCACCACTCCCGCCCACAAGTCATTCTATCCCCTTTGTCCTTACCACCACCTGACACCGTGAATATTTAAAAAAAAAAAATCTGTCTTCCTCCAGAGACTGTAAGATCCACAAGAGCAGAGACTTTATTTTATTCACTGTATTCCCAGTACTTAAAACAGTATCTATCAAATAGTCCGTATGCAAATATTTGTTGAATGAATGAAAGGAAGGAAGAAGTGACAACCTCCTGCAGATCGGGGGTGGGGGGGGGGTCGACTTTTCCTGAGTGTCAGGAAGATTCAGTCCTGGGGTGGGACCTGGATGTGGCCCTGTCCACACAAATCATCATTCCCTGTTGTGACTTACAAAGAAAATTTTGCCCTGCTATCAATTCCTGTCACAAAAGTGTTGAGTTTTTCTTTTTTTCTATTTGGATCCACATGCCTTCAAAAAGTCAATTTTATAATTTAAAGGTTTATAAAGATTTGCAACGAACTGCAGACAGACCCAGTAAAAACAAAATTTCTTTACTATAAGCAATGCACTTTCATACAGTATTTCCTAAGCTATTAAAAAATGTTGGCCATAAGTAGCTAAGTTGATTTATAAACCACTTCTGGGTTGTAAGCAGAAAATTGAAAATCACTGCCTTGACCTAATAAAAAGAGGGACCTTGGGGAATTAGAAGATTATTAAGAAAGGAGAACCAGAATCTTTATGGCCCCCTGGCTTGAGGTATTGCACTGTAGTAAAGAAGAGAAAAAGCACTTTCTCAGTAGTAACACATAGCAGTCCAACACTTCTGCTCCAACAAGTAGAGGGAAAAACAGCTAAATTGCAGAAATCCTATTTTTGAGTCTATTAGAGAGCAATGGAAGCAATTAGGGTGAGGTGAACTATAATCCCAGAAAGGGAAGAGCCCTCCCTGGGTGAGCTGACAATCACCAGATGTCTTCCTCAGTAAGGACATTTGCTGATGGTGCAGGCTGAGGACAGGGTGTGGCCCAAAAGGGCCTTTTCCTCAAGGAAAGAGCACAGTGATGCTGGTTATGTGAAGGCTAGCATGACAAAATAAAAATCAGAGGAGCCCCAAATACGAGGCCATTCTCCTCATGGGACATTTGCTGTGCTGTCAGTGGATGGGAAGCTGTGGCTAAAAGGGAGAATGAAATCCTCCACATCTCAAGAGGGAAAACTGTCATTATATGTAGATGCCATGATACTATATATATAAAACCCTAAAGACTCCACACAAAAACTACTAGAACTGATGAACGAATTCAGCAAGGTAGCAGGATAGATTAACATAACAGAAATCGGGTGCATTTCTTTACACTAACAATGAAATATCAGAAAGGGAAAGTAAAAAAAAACAATCCCTTTCAAAACTGCATTTAAAAAAAACACCTAGGAATAAACCTGACCAAGGAGGTGAAAGACTTATATGCTGAGAACTATAAAACATTAATAAAGGAAACTGAAGATGATTCAAAGAAATGGAAAGATATTTTATGCTCTTGGATTGAAAGAATTAATATTGTTAAAGTGGCTGTACTACCAAAGCAATCTATAGATTTATGCAATTCCTATCAAATTACCCATGACGTTTTTCACAGAAGGAGAACAAATAATCCTAAAATTTATATGGAGCCATAAAAGACCCAGAACTGCCAACGCAATCCTGAGGAAAAAGAATACAGCAGGAGGCATAACTCTCCCAGACTTCAGACAATTCTACAAAGCTACAGTAATCAAAACAGTGTGGTTTTGGCACAAAAACAGACATATGGATCAACGGAATGGAATAGTGAGCCCAGAAATAAACCTACACACCTATGGTCAATTAATCTTTGACAAAGGAGCCTAGAATACACAATGGAGAAGAGACAGTCTCTTCAGCAAGTGGTACTGGGAAAGGTGGACAGACTGCGGCATGTAAATCAATGAAATTAGAACATACCGTCATATCATACACAAAAATAAACTCAAAATGGCTTAAAGACTTAAATGTAAGACATGATATCATAAAACTCTTAGAAGAGAATATAGGCAAGACATTCTGTGACATAAATCATACCAGTGTTTTAAGTCAGTCATTCAAGGCAATAGAAATAAAAACAAAAATAAACAAACAGGACCTAATCAAACCTACAAGCTTTTGCACAGCAAAGGAAACCTAAACAAAATGAAAAGACAGTCTATGGACTGGGAGAAAATATTTGCAAATGATGTGACCGACAAGGACTTCCAAACTGTACAAACAGCTCATACAACTCAATAACAACAACAACAACAGCAAAAAAAAACCCAATCAAAAAATGAGCAGAAGACCTAAATAAATATTTCTCCAAATAATACATACAGATGGCCAACAGGCACATGAAAAGGTGATCAACATAGCTAATTATTAGAGAAATGCAAATCAAAACTACAATGAGGTATCACCTAACACTGGTCAGAATGGCCATCATTAAAAAGTCTACAACTAACAAACGCTGGAGAGGGTGTGGAGAAAAAGGAACCCTCCTACACTGTTGGTGGGAATGTAAATTGCTGCAGCCACTATGGAAAACAGTATGGAGGTTCCTCAAAAAACTAAAAACAGAGTTGCCATATGATCCTGCAATCCCACAACTGGTCATATATCCGGAGAAAACTATGATTTGAAAAGATACATGCACCCCAGTGTTCACTGCAGCACTATTTACAGTAGCCACGACATGGAAGCAACCTAAATGCCCATCGACAGAGGAATGGATGAAGAAGATGTGGTACCTATATACAGTGGAATACTACTCAGCCATAAGAAATAATGCCATTTGCAGCAACATGGATGGACCTAGAGATTATCATACTAAGCAGAGTAAGTCAGAAAGAGAAAGACAAATACCATATGATATCACTTATATGTGGAATCCAAATTATGACACAAACGAACTTATCTACAGAACAGAAACAATCTCACAGATATAGAGAACAGACTTGTGGTTGCCAAAAAGGAGGTGGGTGAGTAGGGACGGATTGGGAGTGTGGGATTAGCAGGTGTGAACTATTATATATAGGATGGATAAACAACAAGGTCCTACTGTATAGCACAGGGAACTATACTCAATATCCTGTGATAAACCATAATGGAAAAGAATATGAAAAAGAATGTGTGTGTGTGTATGCCTGTGTGTGTGTGTATATATATATAAATGAATCACTTTGCTGTATAGTAGAAATTAACACAACACTGTAAATCAACTATACTTCAATAAAATTTAAAAAAAAATCTTCCACATCTCCTGGTGCTTAGGAGACAAATTCCTGCTAGACAGAAGACCTGAAAAAATAACAACTGGTTCCCCCCACTGAACAAGGTGGGAGGCTAAATTATTCTAATCTCAAAACCTCAGAAAGGCAAAACTTTCAGGGTTGAGGAGACAGAGACCCCTCCAAGAAACATACATGAGCCAGAAGTGAACTAAGCCTTCCCTAAAACCGCAACCCAGCCCCACCTAGCTCAATCTTTGTTATGGATTGAATTGTGTCCCCACTCCAAATTCACATGTTGGAGTCCTAACCCCCAGCACCTCAGAATGTGACATTATTTGGAGATAGGTTCTTTACAGAGGTAATCAAGTTAAAACGAGGTCATTAGGGTAGGCTTTAATCCAATATGACTGGTGTCCTTATAAAGTGGGCAAATTTGGAGACAGACACGTACACAGGAGAATGCCATGTGAAGATGAGGGCAGAGATCAGGGTGACGCTTCTACACGCCAAGGAACACCGATGATTGTCGGCAAACCACTAGAAGCTAGAAAGAGGCAGAGAGCAGATTCTTCACAGACCTCAGAAGGAACCAAACCTGCCCACACTTTGATCTTGGATTTCTAGTCTTTAGAACTGTGAGACAATACATTTCTGTGTTTAAGCCAGAAGTGGTATTTTATTATGGCAGCCCTATGAAACTACTAAAACCCCTGACTTGATCAGACCCCTGGACTAAAGAGAAGGACCCATTTAGATTTCCTACACACAGAGCACAGCTTTGGCTGGGAACCAGAAAGAACGGCTATCGACATTCTAGGAAAATAGTGGGACAGGGCACAAGAAATACTTCCTTGTGACCATCCTGGTAGTTATACCAGAAGGTAAGAAGGCAAGACTCTCTCACACCAGACCCTATACCATGGGCACCCACAAAGATTAAAAAGGCCAAACTCCAAAGCACAACTAATTGTGTTGGCTAATTATAACCACTAATATGTAAATTATTTCAGTTTCAAGAAGATCTGCTGCTGAATTCTAAGAGCAATGACTAAAGGCATCATCAGAGATAAGTATGCTAACCAATAGTCTTTCCAACCTCCATGCCCACAATGAGATTTTGGACTCCCAAGGGAAAATAAATGGGTGTTAAAAATACAACTTATTATAAATGGTCTTTCAAGTTTCCTTGTCAGTTCTTTACAATTTATCTTTACTTTGAAGTTCCTCACACTTTAATTTGGGCTAGTTAATGCTAGGACATTAGCTTTAGGAATATATGGTTTCAACTAAATGGGCCAGTTTGTTAAAATAAGAAGTCTATCAAAGACACTAATATACTGTAACAAAAGTCCAACTGTGAAAGGTGAGAGGTAGAGCATTCTTATTTTAACAAAATATAACATGATAAAAAATTAATAAGTAGACTGCTTCAACTAACAAGAACTTTCTCACATTTGAGGTAACTTTAATACGAAGGTACTCCCTTGTTAGAAGTGTAACCTCTATTCTTTTTTATAAATCAGTGAGAACATAATAACCACACAGAATACACACACACACACACACACACACACATATTTTTTTTTACCTCTCCCAAAGAGAAATAGTGACGTGGAATCTGAGAATCGGGATAGATATTCTCTAGGTACCAAGAGAAAGGTCTGCATTGAAGTTTGTGTCTTAGACCAAGTCTTGATGATATATCTCCATAATCTACCTTTGTAACACCTGTTAAAAGAAATAAGTGACTGAATTATTAATGTTCCGTTAGGTAACACATTTCTATTTATATATTGCATCTAAAAAGCCAGTCAAACAGGAAAAGTAGTATCATTTTGGTGATGTGTGACTACACAAGTGACATACCATAAATCCACCTCCCAAAGTATAAAACAAGGAAATATATGTGTTCTTCAAAGAAAAATTAAATTTATCTGAGAATGATATATATGCTAATAATATTACACACAAATGTAAGTTATATGGGGTCAGAAAAGTTTAATATTTGTTAAGGCAAAAACAGAAATAAAGACCAATTTTGCCCAAATATGAAACAGAGGTTAAACAGAGCAATTGTTTCCAGTCAGGTTTCTCTCTCACAGCTCACTGAATTGTGTGCGCTACCACTGCACAGTCTTGTAGGTGATTGAAGAGGACGGAATGGTAACAATGCCAGGCAGATTTATAGCTGATGGAACAGCTGTTGCCACAAAACTCAGAAGAGCAGAGAAAAACTCCTGGAGAGAAGTCCCTGGAGGCATGTTACAGGGCTCTGCACTGGCCTTGAAATACTTGACGCTTTCACATACACGTTAAATGTTGCAGTTAGGTTTAAAAAAAAAAGAACATCGAAAGCACCTGGACCAATAGTGACTTCTGCAAGACTGGATCATGTATTGTTATTGTTAATGACATATACCAGGCATTCTGCTAAGCACCTTCTATACGTATGTGACTTCCTTTACTCCTTACAACAACCTATGAGGTAGGTGTCTCGCCTCTGCTCAGAGGTTCTCTTCCACTCCTTCTTATCTCTCTTCAGAATGCATTAGGATCAGACCAAGAAAGTTAGTTTTGTAATTCTAATGCAAAATAATGCTAACCTGGAGAAATTATATAGAAGAAATTCTTGAATTCATCCATCCACACTTCTGCAAGTCGTCTGTTATTTTTATTGATAATCTGCCCCGTGCCTCCTGGAAACGTGTAGGGTGTAGCTTTCCGAAACACATGTCCAACATGTGAGCAAGTAACAATCTCCAAAGTTCCTCCACACTGCCAAATCTGAAAACAACAGCAAAGAAGACCAGTTTTAAACACTGATAATTATATTAAAAAAAAAAAAACGGTTCACACCTTATTGAGTTTCATAGCTGGAATTTCACAGAATCAAGGGCGTACAGTGGAGCTCCTGCTATATGGTCCCAAAGCCAGTGCTTCCTCAATTTTTGGTTCTGATCAAACCAGAAGTTGAAGGTTAAATTCAGAAAGATAGGTAAATGCAAAATACAGAAAAGACTTGAGGTCCACAGCAGTATTTCTCTAACTGCAGGCCGTCACTCTTACAAGGGTCATAAAATTCAAATTTGATGAACTGCAACCAGTACTAACAAGGACATACTGTTTCATGAAATGTTTATATTATGGGTTGTGTGTATATTTATTAATATGGTTCGTGGTCAAAAACTTTGACCATGCAGTATTCAGCCAGAGTCCTATCTGTTCCTCCTTCTCCAAACCTGTCACAACCTGTACATTCAACAGAACCTAGGAATCTAAACTTGATTACTCACGAGTTATTCAGTGGACAATGAGAGCACACTCTATGGTGTTTGTGAGAATAAAAACAAAAAAGGGGTAAAAGAAAGATCATTAACTGGTTTCACATCCTTAACGAAATTATCCTTTCAAAATACATTTTTCCGTAAGTCAAACATCTATTTTCAATTAAAATACATTTTGAAAAATTTTGATTTTGTTAAATATTGTGTGCCTACCTTAACATTTTCACAGGATCATAAAGTGATACAGCTAAGTAGGATCTCCAAGATGATCTGGAGTTCAAACCTCTCCTTTTATAAAGAGCAAAGCTATCTACCAGGAACACAGCAAGCTAGCTGGGTTAGACTCCAGCGCAGTTCAGTGTGATTTCCACTATAGGCCACGTGTCTAAAGTTCATTATTTTCAGAAATACACTATGTCATTTTAAAAATACATTGTTTTTTGTGAACAGGAAATGCATAAGACTTAAAGTTGACTGGGTTACATTCATTTAGAATAATTTCAGAATTCTTTTGCCTTTTTCTTTTTATGGGGAAAAATATAAAGCTGGTAAAGTGACCAGGTTTAAATAAGAGAGAACAATTTTCAAACCAGAAGGACAAAGCATATTAAAGAAAGTGAGATTATGTTTTTGGCAGTTAAGTAACAAAGTAGCATCTACAAACTATGTGTTATTTTTGTTTATTTTTAGAGTTTGAATCACTTCCTTGAAAGTAACAAATTAAAGACAACAGGGGAATCTTGTATAAATTTTACAGGTGGACTAGTAATATAACTAAATTATTTGCTTAAAATAGTTTATAATGAACCTTTAATAGTATCACCAAACTTTTTATGGGCTGAAGGCTGTGAAGTCTGATTAAACTCATATTAAATTCACTTTTTAATTTTTATTTAGAGATAACATAAATATTTAAAGCATATCCATATTTGAGGTTATACAGATTACTTTTTTCAAAGGGAACTTACCCTAAAGGAAATTTCTAGGTTTTCTCCTCCCCAAATATCCATTCCAGCATCATATGTTCCAATTTCCTGAAAGTAATCTCTGTCTATTGAAAAAAGGCCTCCTGCCATTGTAGGTGTTCTGAAATTCAATCATAATACTATACCGTTAATTGTAACAATTTAAAATTTACTATCAGTTTTTGTTTTTAAAAGTAGTTTTATAACTGTTCGTAACTACAGAATAAATGCTTATTCTCACACTCTGCAGAAACTTTCACAGGCTCCCAGGGCTTTCTTTGTTTTTGTGCTGGACCTGCACCCCAGTTGTGCTGTCACAGCTCCTACCTGGACATCCTTCTCTGCCTGGACACCCTTCCCTGCCCAGTCCCAAGGGCTCTTACTGTCTTCAGTACCTTTCTTGATCCTCAGGTCCTGACTGAGCTTCTACCCCAAACTCCTTAAATTGAAGCTATTTCTCATAATCCTCTCCATCTGACTGTGTATCTACTCCATAGTTCCAAGCAACCATAAATGCAGTTGACCACATTAACCAACTAGACTCACGTTAGCAGTTCTAACACGCCAGGTTCTAAGGGGTGGCAAATATTGCAAAGATGTAAGACTAAACAGGATGAAAGCAATGAAGCCCTTTCCCTCAACCTTTAAGGAAGGAGATGAAGTACAGAATAAAATCAATGTACTCCTCCTAAGTAAGGATATCATCATCCTGACCAAGTATGGTAAATTCTCTGCCTCAGAACATGGCCTAGGTATGTAGAGTGGGTGGGAATAGGTAGAATTAAGTAGAGAAATGATAATGAAGGAGGATTTAAATAAATGAATACCAAATATTGGTTTCCTTGAAGAATGAATATGGAGAAAAATTGGGTTCCAACTAAGAGACCGTAATTAAGTTCCAGGGACAGAGGGCACTATGGAGATCATATTTTAGGATGAACTGGCTACCTATGTAACCCTAAAACATACTCATTCCATGCACTGGTGAGGGTGGCGGCATTTGCTTTTCCAGTAGAAATAGTTGTTTCCACAAAGAAGTTAGGACTTACTTTGATTTTAGAAGAGAAAAAAGAATGAGAAAGTCTAATATCTTAGGAGTCAAAGGAAATAAATAGGCTGACACCCTGCATTATCATTTAGTGCAGGGGTTTCTTGACCTAGGTTTGGGGATCTCTCTAAATTTCCTAGACTTGTATGTAAACCCTTCTGTTTGCACATGTGCATCCCTGCCTCCCACGCCCAGTCCCACTTTAGAGAAAACTCAAAGCTTTTATCAGATTTTTCAAAGAAGTCAATCATGTATGGAATGTTTAGTGACCCCTGGTTTAGATGGTGATTTGAACTGTCACCAGAAGAGTGGAAAAGTCCCTTTACTAGGAAAGGACTCGGGCTGGCTAGGGAGAAAGAACATAGAATTAGTGAAACCTCTCTTCAACTTTGTCAGAACTGGACTTAATTCAAAGGAAGACAGATCTGGGAAGCCTTCTCCTCTCCTGGAGAGGAGAAGGCTAAAAAGCCTGGTGCTGCAGGAACTCTCAATTACTACAGAAGCAGGAGGCTGACGCAACTGGAATCCTAGGATGGCTCAGAAGGCTCAAGGTCTCTATCTAAAGGTCCTGAATAGCATGAAGGTTTTTATCCCTTTCTGAAAAAAATCTATATAAGACCAAATATAGAACAAAAGAAAAAGCAGAAATGCATTAATGGAAATCCTTTTTTATACTTTTGTCAATTCTAGTTATTTTTATATTTGAAACAAGCTTTTTCTAACCTTATCAGATGGTACATGTCTGAATTTAAAATCTTACATTTTATTACCCAGTTTTAGGTATTATTTTCACATACTGGCACTTACAATTAATTAAGGGATGGTTTAAGTTAAATATTATTATCCCTAACAACTGAATTAAAGCATAAATTATAGATTTTCAAAACATTGTTCATATGGGAATGAAAACATATGCATGTCACTATCATTTCTCACAGGCACTAGATTTACAGAAATGAAAAATTCGAATTTTATTAATTCATCAGAGGAAAAAAATCCCTCTTTGAAATAATGATATACATGAAAGATGGCTCTTAACTACATATATGGTGCACAGATCCTTCATGTCTTTCAAAATACACATATAATCCTTCTAATATGATCCCCAATGCTTCACAATCCCCTGCCAATAACACATTAGGGAAAATGTTTGACAAATCAATTACCTCACAGGAAGAGTTCGATCACCTTTCCTTCTGTCCATTTCTCTTTGGGGAACAGGATACCAGCGAAAATTGAGCTTCCAGTTGAATCCACCATAGGTCATGTCAGAACCTGCCATGTACTCAAAAGTATCATCACTGATCACATCAATGATAGGACAGACCACTGTCTTCCTAAAATCATAAAAGCAAATTAAAAATCTTTTAAAACCTTCTTTTTTGAGGGCTATGGTAACAACTATATAACAAGTGTATACTAGGTGTTTTTAAAATAAAAATACATTCTATTATGTTAAGGACAATGGTGAAAAAATTCCCTGCTATATCCTACCAAGCTAGCATCATAATTATTTATCATATTTATAACTTATTGAAAATAACCTTCCATCCCTCTTCCATTCATACTTTCATATATTTGCCACATGTAAAAGTACTTCAAATATTTCTACAGTATTCAAAAATAACTTTTAATGACTATATATTTAATAATTCTAATGACTACATATTTAATAATTTTAAGCTAACAATTTTCTTAATAAATGACTTCTGGACATTTGTGTTTCTTATATATTTTTGCTATTAAGATACTAAGTGACCATGTTCATATATACAATATTTCACTTTTGCTTTAAGAGTGAACTTCCAGGAGTGAGATAAGCGAATTAAAGGAAATAACTTTTTGTGGCACTACTCATAACTTCTTTCCAAAAGTGTTATATGTATATACAGATTCCTTATAATACTATCAACTCTGGATGCTATTTTCTTGCAATTTTGTTACTATAATAATGTTACACAGTATCTCTGGATTTAAAAAAATTATCTTTTCTAATGATTAGAAAGAGTATTTTTCCTGCAGTTTGTATTTCTTCATACAAATTGTCTGAACACGCACTCTGAAACATTTTTCTTTTGGTATTGTGATTTTTATAAACTTGAAAAATCACATATGCCCACAGCCCCTTCTAAGAAACAGTGCCCTCTGCTCAGAGCCCTTGGGAGCCACATTTTAGAGTATGTGATATCCTCCCCATCTGACTGGTGTCTTATTTGAGAAATCTTTCCTTAATCCCAAATCATATTCTCCCATATTATCTTCAAAAAGAATTATATTTTTGCCTTTCATGTTTATCTTTAATCCTTATGAAACTGATTTTGGGTATTACATGCATTAAGTATCCAACTTCGTTTATTTTCCTTATGGATGACCAATTGTTCTAGCACTATTTATCCAACGGTCTTTTTGTTTTCTGCTGCTGTAATCGTAAGTGCCTGCTCTGTCATAAATCAAGTTTTCATAGAAATATGGAGTGGCTCTGTTTCACTAGTCTATTTGTGAACTCCTGCATCAATACGTCACTGCCACAATTAAAATAGCTTTAAAATAAGTCTTGATGTCTAGTAGGGCAGGCCCAGTTGTACTTGACTCCTCTTTTTCAGGGGTATTTTAGCTATTTTTAAAAATGTGTATTTCCAGATAAATGTTAGAGTCAGCCAGTTTCTCCAAGAAAATTCTGTTGAGATTTTCAATTAGAAACACATTGAATTTATATAAATCAATGTGGAGAGAAATGACATTTTTGTATTGACTTTTCTATCCATGAACATTATCCTTCTCTCCGTTCAGATTATTTTCCAATGAATTTCAACAGTTTTCTATTTCATGCATCATTTGTTAAACATATTCCTAATTATAGCCTATGATTTCCATTGCTATTATAAATGGTATCATTTCTTTTCTTCTTTTTACATTATATTTTCTAACGCTTCCTGCTGGTATGGAGAAGGCAACTGACTTTTCTATGGTGATCTTATGTTTGGCTACACTGCTAAATTCTTATTATTTCTACTACTTATAGTTTACTTTTCTTCGTAAAAAAAAAATCATTTGCAATTGACAGCACTTGCTTTTTTCCTTTCCAATTCTTATACCCTTTATTTCTTATATTATTGCAAAATCTAAGGCTTCTAATAATACTGAGTAACAGTAATAATTCAGGGCATTCTTATGTTGTGCAATATCTTCCCAAAAAATACTTTCTGCATTTCTCTATTGATATGATGTTTGCTAGTTAAGGGTGTGTGTGTGTGTAGCTAAATTAAATTAGTTTAGCGTCTTAAATTAGTAAATTTACATTCTATAATAGTTTACTAAGTGTTTCTAATCATAAATCAATGTTCATTTTAATCATAAATGAACACTTTTTTCTGTATCTACTAAAGTGATTAGAGTTTTAATGACAGGGTTTTTTTTTTGTTTTCGTTTTTGCAGTACGCAGGCCTCTCACTGTTGTGGTCTCTCCCGTTGCAGAGCACAGGCTCTGGACACGCAGGCTCAGCAGCCACGGCTCATGGGCCCAGCCGTTCCACGGCATGTGGGATCCTCCCGGACCGGGGCACGAACCCGCGTCCCCTGCATCGGCAGGCGGACTCTCAACCACTGCGCCACCAGGGAAGCCCTAATGACAGGGTTTTAATCACAGTTTCAGAAATATGTTAGTAGGGTATATTATGTGAATTGGTTTTGTAATATTACACTAACCAAGCAGTGATGATATGTTACATATATTGATATGTTATATGATATGCTTTACTTATAAATATATATATGTTGATATGATATTAATAAATCTCAGTTGGATTCAGTTTGCTGGTGCTGTGAGATTTTCGTATTAGCATTTGTGAGTGGGTTTGAGTAATTTTCCACATCTGTTCTGGTTTCATATCAAGGTTATACTAGTCTCATAAAAAGAGCTGAATTGGTACCCCTTTTCTATGTTCTGCTTACAAATTCTTAGGGGAGATCCGTTTCCCCATCTCCACCCCATACCAAGGTTGAAACGGCCAAGTTGTCTTTGGTGTGGTGGGATTCATTTCTCATTCTAACACAGAAGTACAGACATCAGGAGCCTAGCTTTATACAGGTGTTTGCTATTCGTCTTCCCACTGTAGGCGGGGCCCAGGCCTTGGCTCCCATCCTCCCATCTGTTTGTCTTTCAAGGCAGAAGCTCAGTGTCCCCTAAGTTCAGCAGAAACCCTACAAGTGAAAGCTGGTTTTAGTGCCCAGACTACTTTACTTGTTTGCACTTTGTTCTGAGATCTGCAGAATTTCTTACTTTGCTGCCAACTTGGTGATGCACTTAAAAATGTTTTTGGGGGACTTCCCTGGTGGTCCAGTGGTAAAGAATCCACCTGACAATGCAGGGGACACAGGTTTGAACCCTGGTCAGGGAACTAAGACCCCACATGCTGCAGGGCACCTAAGCCCACACGCCACACATACTGAGCTCTCGCGCCTCTACTAGAGAGACTGTGTGCCGCAAACTACAGAGCACACGTGCTCTGGAGCCCATGCGCCACAACTACAGAGAGAAAAACCCGCATGCCACAACTAGAGAGAAGCCCATGCGCTGCAATGAAAAATCCTGCGTGCCTCAATGAAGATCCTGCGTGCTGCAACTAAGACCCGACGCAGCCAAAAATAAATGAAATAAATAAATTAAAAATAAATATTTAAAAAAAAATGTGTTTTGAATTTATCCAGCACTTAGCTTTTTCAGTTGGAAACATTATTCAGGATACCTAATCTACCACACAGCCCAAGTGGAAGTTGTTGCGGTTGTTATTTCAGCCAATTTCCCTTTCATATTTCTGTCATCACCTCACATTGCTTTCTCTCCATGGGTCCAGGCTCCTGCTTCATAATGGTTACACATTGTCTTTACGCAAGCAAACACTTCCTAAATCAGTCATCTGTTACATATAGAAAACAATTTACAGAAATATCCTATTTCTTCTTCAGGCAGTGTTCTTCTTCCTAAAGCTACTGTATCTTCTCATTGCCCAGGCAATTCATCTTTGAAAGGGGAGAGATGGGGACTTCCTTGGCGGTCCAGTGGTTAAGATTCCACGCTCCTAATGCAGGGGGCATAGGTTCGATCCCGGGTCAGGGAAGTAAGATCCCACATGCCGGGTGGCGTGGCCAAAAAAAAACTGGGCGTGGGGGGGCAGGCAGAGATGTAGGTCCAGCATTTGCTTACAAACAGAATAGATGCAATGACTTTGGCTCCCACTATGCTCTACGTGACTAGTAAAAGTTTACCCTGCTGAAATCTAAACCTTAATGTTGACACAGACAGCCTCTGGTTCAAACTTCAATGACAAGCAGAAATTCAACTAACATAGGTCTTGCAGACTGAAGTTAGGTTGTCTCCTCATATCTAGGAGCTAAGGCCAAGCCCAGCAGTAGGTAATTCTTTGAAAATTGTGCATCATGAAAGACTACAACCATGAGCTTGCACTGCTCCCAATATTCTACCTGTATTATCCAAGATTACAGTCCTTTTCCATATACAATCAAGCATTTCAGGAGACAATGTGTATCTCCCCACCCCCTTCTACCTTGTGCTATAGGCTAAGAGATACAGTCCCAGTAAGGATGCAGGCAGAGAGGAGATGACCTGCTCGCGCCCCAGTGTCGGCCTTAGAGAGCAGGGACAAGTAAAGGGCTTTATCCTACCTTCCCTGAGATTCGTGTCTATCTGTTCTGCTCCCGTTTAGTGAAGAGAGCATATAGTATACGTCCTAACATGTTTCCTAATCCATCCTCATTAACAAGACAGTCTGCAAACATTCCTTCCAGACTTTAGAACGTGGTCTTATTCATATTTGGTTTAGAGTACTCTTCATGGGTATTTTAAAGGAAAATATTTTTATATTTATTTAAAAACATGGAATTCTGCAACTTACCATAGTTTAGGACAAACGCACTGAAAACAATTTATAGACTCCAGAAAATTACCTGTCATGTTTGATCCTGGCTAAGAGAGGCTCCAGCCACCCCACTGTACATTCACAGTGAGCATCTAAAAAGGTGATCACTTGGCCTTTAGACACTGCAGCTCCTTTTAACCTAGCTCTGATCAATCCAGAACGTTGCTCCATTCGAATTACGTGAACTGGTACTTTTAATTTTTTCACATAACCCTCTAGAGGTCTTTTCAAAAAGTCTGAAAATTAATAAAACAAAACAAATTTTAAAAAATAACATGAAAAAACCGCGAGCTGGCATTATCCAGATGGAAGGTAATTTTGGTTTGCAATATTCATTCAACACATACCTACTGAGCACTTTCAGTGCGGCTCCCTGACTCACAAACCCATTTCACTTAGGAAGCCTTTTTATTTCCTGAGAGAAGGTACCAGAACTGCCTCTCCTTTGTTACACGAGGAATTAGGGGAGAGCCTCTGAGCTCAGGCTCAGTCAAAGGCACGTTACCACACTTCTCTAAGCAGCTCTCCGTCAGGCTCAATTCTCCTTTTCTCTAATCATGCTTAAGGATCAGGAACAGAAAGAAGGTAGTGCAAGAGAATTAAATCCAGACCTCAATAGAGAGAAAGAACACAATACGCAATAGCTGTTAGAGTTCGGAAAATTGTGGGGTTTCTTCAAAGGCAGAAACAAACTGTCTTATAGTTTATCACAGTCTCTGACTATGTAGTTCTTTTTCAGGAGGTGGGAAATGAGGTCAAGCTAGATGAGAATGGTGGACTGGAGCTACAAGACCAAACAGGACCCTTACCAGACAGGTCGGTCTAAGCAAAAAAGGTTTCCAGAGGGAAGGGCAATTGAAGAGGAAAAGAGAAAGGGAGAGTGAATGGGTGATGAAATCAGCAGCTATCCTAGAGAGATCAGATAGAGGTTATGCTCCTAAGCCAAGGATTTCCTGCCTCCAAAGTACATAATTGATTTTAAAAAAGCAGAAAAGGTTCCACTTCCTCAAACCAAAGACAGGAAACTTTTCAGATCAGGTTAGTTCATGGTGCTTATGCCAGAGAAGTGACAGATGGTGATCAAATGTCTTTCCAATTTGTCCCCATACCACAGGTACAAGGACAGTGTCTCTAGCGAAGGAAAAACTTGACATGAAGCTACTAGGACTCCTATGACTCGCTCTGTCCTGGGACCCCAGTAACGAAGGTCAGGGTGTAAGTATTAAGGGGCTCTTTAAATACTAAACGTGGGAATCCAAAGGGCTCCCTACATAGCAGAGAGGGAAAGACAAATAGTAGTGGAATGGTTCTGGTCCATTGGAACTGGTTAAGACCTGACTGATTCAATAATGGAATAATCAGGACTATGAAAACTGTGAAAGAAAAAAAGGCCTCTGTGTCCCACTACACCAGAACACCAATCATTTCCATGTCTGCTAATACACTTCCTAGAATATCTGGGCTAAAAAGAAAATCTGAAAAATATGTGGAGAACTCCTATCTGATCACCATGATTTTATGAACCAAACCTTAGGGTCAGAAACATACATAACTTGATTCTGAGTAAAAAAAGGTGAGGGTAGTGCCAGCCCCAATGAAAAACAACATTTTACCACTTTATGCCTATTTAGTACAATGCCAGGTTCTTTACATATTTTATTTCATTTAATCCTCATAACAACCCTATGAGATGTCATTAAACGTATTTTAGACATGAAACTCTAAGGCTCAGAATATTAAATGAACTGATCAAGATGACACAGCTTATTAAGAGGTAGATCCAAGATTCAAACCAGGTCTACCTGACTTCAAAGCCCCTCTTTTCACCCACAGCAAGAAATCCTAGAAGGGAACTACCGAGAGAACAATTCAGGACTGTGGATTCACCCAACCTGATCCAAATTTAAACTGCTTTATGTCCAGAGTTTGACAGAACCTCATGTGGTAAGGTGTGAGGTATATTCTAGTACCTTAGACCAGTCAAATTCGGCTGTGTCACACTGTGTCGCCCAGTAAGTCTTCCCCAAAATAGTAGACAGTTTAAAGTGCTTATTAAGAATCAAAGCAATCTAATCCCTGAATTCTGTATCTTTGAAAGTTATAATATTCTGTCCTGTCTATAACTAAAATGAAAAATCCATGATTCTCTGGTCTGGTAGTTGAAAAAAGTTGCTATTCAACAAATTTTCTTGGCATCTTTGTTTGATGTCTTTGTGGCTTTCAGGCAATATGGCTAAGAAATAGGTATCTTCCTAACACCTGATACAGAATTATGGACTCAGGGCTAGGTGGGGCATTAGGAACTATTTATTCAAACCTCATTTTATAAAAATGAAGCCATGGGGGGGTGTTAAGTGATTATGAGTAGAAGGTACTATGTCATCTAAAAATAAGAGAGAATCTTATTAGAGTATCTTTACAGCTATTAGTCTCTATAAATGGATCCCTAAGCATCTCTGCATCAGGGAGTTGTGAGGCTGTCAGAGAGTGAATGTCAGGGAAAATTTCACTGCTCCTAGCAACATCTGAGAAATCTTAGCCAGAACTCTAAAGAGCAGCAGAAAGAGCAAAGAATTTAGAGTGTAATAAATCTGACTCCTAATCCCTACTTAAATAAGAACCTCTGTTTCCTTTTGTGTAAAATGAAAAAAACAATAGTCATCTCAGATTCAGAACACTATATCAATTCTAAATCTTAACGTAACCTTCTGAGATGACAACTGCATAACTTTGAACATGAACTAGGGATTCATCCAGACTCCATCTTCATTACAGACCCCTTAGCAGTAAAGTTATGACAGACCTGACTACATAGCAGTTAAGAGGTTAAACCCTAGGTTTATGTGAAGTCTCATTTTGCTCAATCAATAAAATAGGGATAATTATAGCACCTACTTCATACTTAATAAATGGAGCTACTGACAACTCAGCAGGTTCACCATGAAATCCAATACCCTGAGGCCATGAGCAGACTATGCACACTACACAACCTAGTTAGGAAGTCTGTGCAGACAAGGAGTAGAAATAAGGATCAACTGACTGGTAGATTATTCTTTCCTTCATTCACTGAATATATTCTGGACTGTCTACTGTGCGATAGGCACTGTGGACACCAAGGAGATAATGGTGAGCAAATAGTCCTGATGGAGTCATAGTGCCTGTCTGGGGGGCAGGGTTGGGGGAGACAGTCATTAAATAGACAAGTAAACAGGTTAATCTCTGGGGAGAGCTGTGGGAGTACAGAGTGTTCTGAGAAGTGCTTAGAGGGACATGACCCGGTCGCAGGAGGTCAGGAAAGCCTAAGTGCGACTTGATTCTGAGGAAACATACGAGCAGAACTAGGGGCTGGGGTGGGCAGGGAATGATCTGAGATATGACTGGAGATGCAGGCAGAGGCCAGGTCCTGCAGGCCTTAGAAGGAAGGCTTCTTTTTCTTTTAATTGAAGTATAGTTGATTTACAATGTTTCAGCTGTACAGCAATGTGATTCAGTTATGTATACATATATATTTTTTTCAGGTTCTTTTCCATTATAGGTTATTACAGGATACTGACTATAGTTCCCTGTGCTATACAGTAGGTCCTTGTTTAGAGGAAAGGTTTTAATCAGAGAAGTGACACGGTCAGGTCTGCACGTTTAAAAAGCTCCCTCTGCACGCAGCATGAACAGACAGGATGGGGTGAGAGTGTTTGTGGGGAGACTAATTAGTCTATTTCATCGGCCAGGTGAGAAATGACGGTGCCATGGCTGTGCCTCATGAATAGGAAAGAGTGGACTTAGAGAGCTGGCTCTGGTTCCTGGGCCCAAAGTTACCACCTAAACAAGAAAGTTAGATTAGATAATTCTCAATCTGGATAGCAAGACTGCAGTTATAACCACAAAAACACAATGCCCAGGGGTTCCCAAATATCAGAAGTGGTGACCCAGATGCCTGAGACTTTCCAGGCAGGAAGATACAGAAGAGCCAGGTCCCTGATCAGGGCTGTGGGGTGACGCTCAGGGTCCTGCTTAGTGACTAAGCCCGACGGGGCAGCGAGGCAGACACCTGCCCACACGTTTCCAATTACAGGTTTACAAAGGCTGGGGTGATTCAGAAGGGCCTACATGAGGGAGGTAAAAGAGAACCGGGATACGTGACTATCTTTGTCACTTCAGGCTGCAGACATGTTAAGTCTTGCTGGTTAGGCCACATCCTACAAAAACTTACTATTTCACAGCCTTCTCAGGCACTCAACAAAATAATGATCACTTGGCCTTGGAGAAAACAAAGGGGGGACTGGAAAAATAAATCATTTCATCTGAGGAAAAATATCTCTTCTTGAGGAACATTTAACAAATATCAACATATAAGTAAAAGTCACTTGCAGGATAGATGTCTGTATGAATCACTGCTAAAATTAACTTCAGCTAATTTTCTTAAAGAGGGATTAATTAACTCCTAGCTAACAATTATCCACGTGGGGTTTATACTTCTGTCAACAGTAATTATTTAAGTGTGGTATTCTTAATTTATAACAGCTCTCATTCATTTTGACATTAATTACATTATATATTATTATTAAGTGTTTTATGTAATTATAAACTATCTCCTTGATTAGACTAAGGAAGTAAGCTACAAGGCCCTTGAAACAGCAGGGCTGTATCTTATTCTTCATTTGTACCTCTACAACCTGGCAAAGTAAGAAGATTTAAATTGTTATCAATGAGTAAATTATTCCCAATAATTAAGATAGGAAATGATTAAATTCATCACGGTTAAACGTATATATTTAGTGTGGGCACAGGGAGGAGAAGGTATAATACTTGACTAAACTATTTTAGCAGATGCAATGAGAGATAGGTGAGAAAGTTGAAGATAATAACAAAAAAGGTTGAAAAGATGGGTCATGAAGTTTAAGGCTGCCTAAGCAAGGAAGGAAGAGCTGTTTTCCGTAGTTCCCTCCAAATTTTTCTCATGTGAGTATAGGAATATTGGGGAAACACATGACACCAATGATGCTGAACAGCTGTGCTGTGAAAAAAAAACCTGTGAAAAATTCTGAGATTCTTGGAAGAATGTCTGGGCAAGAGCCACTGTAGAGATTCATCATGAGATCAGAAACATATTATATACCACTTTTTCGTAAGTTCCTTCGTCACCCTTTATGTACCTAGCTATAGATTATTCCTGAACTTAGGAATAGAGGAAACGGAAAACCTAAGAAGAATCTGGAGAACTAAGGCTCAGCCAGCTCAGGCTCTGTTTTGCTGTCAGGGATGCTTCCCACTGTACATGGAACTAAATCTCTCTATTCATGGCTCTCAGTCAGAGCCAATCTTTCTCCACTGACTCAGGGCTGCAGCTTCCCACAGAGAAAATCCTGACAAAATTACGCGGTTTTTTTTTTTCACTGTTCTGCATAAATTTTTATAGATTTCTTTTTAAAACAAGATTAAGATGTGACACAAACTAAATGCTAATTAAAGTAATATTTTAAGTTTCACAAGGGTGTAAATTTTTTGCATATGTGAAATGAGTCCAAAAGTTATAAATAACTTTTAGGATAAATTAGAAGTTTGTATAAAATTATTAGGTTAAAATGATAGCAACTCGTTTTTTAACCATAATGACAAAAGGTGTAGCATATTATTGGCATTAAAATGTAAAATTTACCTCTTTCACTGGCATCATCTACTAGAACAATTTCTTCTAGCATGTGTCTTGGTGAGCGATTAATGACACTATGGACAGTTCGCAGAAGTGTGCTCCAAGCCTCATTATGGAAAACAATCACCACACTTGTTGTAGGAAGATTATCTGGATACACCTTTGTTTTACACCTAGAGACAAAGCAAATGCCTTTGTAAAACTGTTGCAATAGCATAATCAAGTAGGGGTAACAGAAGAATAAGACAGGTGGCGCTAGTGGTGCAACGCTCAGTACTTCATTTCTTTAAGTTTTGGTTAATGTTGCATGTTTAATAAAATAGTACCTACTTAAAGTTATATGGTTAGATTAAAACTATGTTTAAAGATGTTAATTATATTCTTAAAATCAGACACCTCTTTCCTGACATGTTTTCTGCTGACTCGTTTTAATGGGTAACGTACTAAGGCTATATTAATCCCAAAGTGAACGTATCTCAAGAATCCCATTAGATAAAAAATCAGAACCACTACAGTCTAACAGTTTAATAATCTAAGCAAAGGATTACCTTCCACAAAGGAAGTAAACTAAAATTTACTGAGTATCTATTATGTACTGGTCACTGAAACTTCCTAATAGTTCTGTGGGGTATGTGAAGCCACATTTCACAGATGAGAAGCAGAGGATGGACCAAGGGAGGGAGCGGCAGGGCCTGACTGGGAGCTCCACAGTCTTGATGCTGCCCCCTCCACAATGAAATTTCCACATGCATCTTGTTTAGTACAGACTATCTTTAGAAATGTAACCATCAGAAAGACCAAACACACCCAAAATATGTGCACACAGAATCAATATACTAATTCTACATGGTCTCTTCTTTCAATCTTGTTAGCTAGATGAAACCGCTAGAAACAGACTAACCGAGGGCAACAAGAGCACTAAGTAACCAGACGTCAAGGCATCTGTTTTAGGACAAAACCTCTCCTAAAGACTGCATGTATTACTCTTTCTTAGGGACCCCCAAATTTTAAGAGTTGTCCCAGTCTCTATATCCACCTTTTTTTCTTGCTCTCGTAAACTCCTCAAACCTTGTGTGGTCTCTCCAATCTTGTCTATTATTACCTGTCAGTGGGAGTGGAGAAAGGAGAGAAGGGGGAAGAATTGAGAAAAAATACCAACAAAAGCCCTCTTCTGAAGCTGCCACTATAACCCTACTTACTAAACGCGGCACCCTAGGGCTGCTGATTGGCAGCTGGAAGAAAAGGAAAATAGAAGAGGAAAAAGATGGCAAGGTAAAATAAAGGGGTTGAAAGAAGGAGAAACGAAGGAGACTTCACTAGGGAGCCCCATCAGCACTGGTCCCTCCTCCCTCCCAGGAGAAAAGGGGAAACAAACAGCTTCCATTGTCCTTCTTCATTAAATCCCATTTCAGCCCCTCCCACCTCTTCACCATTCCCAAGACTCCCTTTCACAGCGCGTCTCCCTCTCCTCTCGCCAGTAACCTCACTGTCTATCCACCGACGCCTGAGACCACAGTCCCATGTCCACGTCACAGTCCACTCCCCGCTCACCCTGTGTCCACACCAAGATCCACACAGCCTGCCACCCTCTCTATAGTCCCCTCCCTCCAGGTCTGGGCTAGAGGTGAAGTCCAAAAGACTAGCTGCCTAGGCTACGGGAAGGAAAACTATGGGAAGGTTCTTAGCATTCCAAATAATACTATCTGAAAATAGTACCATTTTATTTACTATTATTATTTTCAGATAGTATTGATATAATAGCATTATATCAAATAGTCTTACTTTTGGACAGTATTTATCAAAACTCTGTTATAAATGGTGGCCAAATTATAGATATCTCATTAGTACTATGCTTCAGGTACCTTGTAGGTGAGAGCAAGCCAAGACACTCATGTTTTCATGGGAAGGTGCATGCTGTATACCTGACCCACAGACTACTGGAGCAGGACTGTGAAGTCAGGAATAGCTTGTGTACGGGTAAGGGGCATTCAGAAAAAGACTTTCTAATATTATTTAACTGAATCATATTAAGTCATGTGTAATCCTTTTTCACAAGTTAATCCTACTTATTATTATAGGAGAATTGGGAAACAAAACAGTCATGGTGACTGTAAAGCTGCTAGCTTACTGAAACAACAAAGAGAACAAAATCAAGTGAGACACAGAGATGATCAGGCAAATTCGCCATGTACCAACAGTACTGCTAGCCATGTGCATGGCTAGGGAGCAGACAGGAAGATGACGGAAAACTCCTGAGATGGCAGGGTCTGCAGAAGAGGAGTGATAAGCCAGATTTATTACTAGGATGACATTAAAGAATTAAATTCTGAAGTTGTATGGAAAGGAAGCAAGGCTATAGGAACACTGGAAATAAAGAAGACTAAAATGGAAATCATTCACAGCAGGATGAAAGAATCAGAAAGCAAAGCAAATTATTGGGACCCAGAAGAACAGATGACAAAAAGGAAAACAATTTCCTAAATCAAACAATTGAATTTAATCATTCAGAGAACATATAAATTCATAAATATTCTCTCAATGCAAAACAGAAAATATAGAGAAAATATGGGAAAATCTTCATAACTGATCTCAAACAGGTAAACACACACATACTCCCCCTCTACCTGAGAAAGCCATAAAGCACTCGAGAAGACCAGAGATGCTTTCAGCATTCTAGCTAAGCTTCTCCCAGGGAGGGACCACCTGTCCTTGTGGGGCTGGAGGTGAGGGATCCCTTTGCGGGTAGGGAGCACAGAGCTGAGGATAAGCACAGGCAGTACTATGAAGCAGTTTTCTTCCACCCTGTCCCAACTGAGTCTTTCATCCTCAGGGATGAAAATTAGCCAGTGTAAGGTTGTGCTGCTTTAAAAGCAAACACAACAAAGCAAAAACACCACACACAGATTTAACAACAGGATGTGGGTTAGGAAGAGAGGAAAAAGAAGAGTCTTAACTTTTTACTGAAATATAATATACATTCAAACAAGTTGACAACCATAAGTATACAGGTGAATGTGTTTCCACAAAGTGACTGCATCAAGGAGTCAGCACCCAGATAAAGAAACAGACCATTATCAACACCCCAGAGGCTTCCTTTCTGCCCCTTCCCAAGGTAACCACTCCTCTGGACCTCTAACACTACAGATGATTTTTACCTTTCTTTAAATGCTTATTTAAAAGAAATAATATAGAGCAGTGGTTCTCAAACTTTTTGACTCAAAACCCCTTTACACATTTAAAAATTGAGGATCCCAAAGTTCTTCTGTCTATGGGTTATAGCTATTAATATTTACATTATAAATTAAAACAAAATTTTCAAATAAAGAATCCACAAACATATTACGTTAGCTATCAAAGAGATGATTTATAACTTTCATATAGTAACCCACTAAGAATTTATTGCCTCTTATCTCCAAATATATCCTTCACTGCCTGCTCTGTGATAGTGTAACTGGCTCCTATAAGCATATCTCCTTTGCAGTTGGCAAGATGCATACATAAGCTTCGACAGTCGAGGGTGTTGGAGGGACACTGCCGGAGGAAGAAACCTCCCTTCCTGGTTCTAGCATGCCTCCATTTGTTTTCTTCTCCTTCCTATAGGGTGGCTGCTACTGGAGTGTGTGGAAGACACCCAAACGCATGAGTAGCACCCCACAGGCAGACTCTGAGTAAGTCTCCCAGGTACCCCAGCAGTTGGCTTCCCAGAGTTGGTTGCCTAAAGCCAGGAGGGGTGGTTGCTGTTTGGCAGTTCTGGCTCTGATTTCCTGCCCAAATGCGCTCTGAAGTGTATTTTATGCTTGTTACCCTGCCTTACCAGTCCCCACTCTGGAGGGTACTGTGTACCAGGTCTGGCCAGGGGTAACTAGCAAAGTTCTCTACCATCTACAGAAACTTCTCCAATGAGGTCTGAATCCCAGCCTTATGGAGGGGGTCTCCCTTCCAAAGGTTTTCTTTCCTTAATAATTTTCCTTCCTTTACTACTATCTATACTCCCTTATAGTTAATTCCATTATAGTTAGTAATTATTTATACTAAAACTTCTCTGTTCAAATTATTGTGTGATTTCTGACTCCCACCTGGACCCTGACCCACACAGCCTCTCAAACTCCACTGCACACTAGTTGATTAAGAGCAGAAAGGGCAAATAATATCTTAGTAATATTATGAAAACTGTTTTGACCTTGCAGACTTCTTGAAAGGACCTCAAGGACCCCAGAAGCCTCAGAACTACACTTTGGGAGCTATCGATACAGAGCATCCTTTTATGTCTGAATTCTTTCATTCAACAGTGTGGTTATGTATCATCCATATTGTTGTATGCAATAGTTTATTTATACTGCCGCACAGTATTCCATTATATGAATACGTAATCATAACATAATCATAACGTATTTTTCCATTCACCATTGATGGACATTAGAGTACTTTCTAGTCTGGGCTATAATGAATAGTGCTGTGATAATATTCATGTGTATGTCTTTTGGTGACGACATGTATACATTTCTGTACTGTTGGGCAATAAAGGATATATAAGCTCAGCTTTAGTAAATACTGTGAAACAGGTTTCCAAAGAGGGTGTAATAATTTTCACTCTCACCATCAGTCTGTTAGAGTTCCAGTTGTTCCACATACTCACCAACAGTTGGTATTATGTCATTTTTTTAATGACCTTTTTTTGGGGTGGTGGTGAAAAGTTCTATGAGTTTTAGCATGTGTATAGATTCACAAAACTATCACCAAAATCAGAAAACAGAACAGTTCCATCTCCCCAAAGAACTCCTTTGTGCTATCCTTTTATACTCACACCCTCCCCCTACACCTAACACCCCCAGCAACCAACATCTGTTCTCCATTACTATAGTTTTGTGTTTTCATAAATGTCATGAATGAGGTGTATAATCTTTCTTTCACCCAGGACAATATCTCTGAGATTCCTTTAAGTTGTTGTACCAGAAGTTTGTTATTTTTTATTGCTGAATAGTACTCCCTTCTGATATATTAGTTTGTTTCTTCATTCACCTGTTCTTTCCAGTTTTTTTGGCCATTATGAATAGGGTTGCTATAAATATTCATGTACAAATTTTCATGTGCTTTTATTTTCATTACTCTAGGAGGTGGGTCAAAAAATATCTTGCTGTGATTTATGTCAGAGTGTTTTTCCTATGTTCGCCTCTAACTTTACAGTGTCCGCTCTTACATTTAGGTCTTTAATCCATTTTGAGTTTATTTTTGTGTATGGTGTTAGGGAGTGTTCTAATTTCACTCTTTTACATGTAGCTGTCTAGTTTTCCCAGCACCACTTATCGAAGAGGCTGTCTTTTCTCCATTGTATATTCTTGCCTCCTTTGTCATAGATTAGGTGACCATAGGTGTGTGGGTTTATCTCTGGGCTCTCTATCCTGTTCCACTGATCTATATTTCTGTTTTTGTGCCAGCACCATACTGTATTGATTACTGTAGCTTTGTAGTATAGTCTGAAGTCAGAGAACCTGATTCTTCCAGCTCCGTTTTTCTTTCTCAAGATTGCTTTGGCTATTCGGGGTCTTTTGTGTTGATATTAGGTTTGACATAAATACACTACCATGTGCAAAATAGATAGCTAGTAGGAACCTGCTGTATAGCACAGGGAGCTCAGCTCAGTGCTATGTGATGGCCTAGCTGGGTGGGATGTTGGGGTGGGGGGAGGGAAGTCCAAGAGGGAGGGGATGTGTGTATGCGTATGGCTGATTCACTTCGCTATGCAGCAGAAATTAACACAACATTGTAAAGTAATTATACTCCAATAAAAAAAAAAACTTTTCATGTGAACATGTTCTCATTTCTCTAGAGTAAATATTCAGTAATGAGCTAGCTGGGTTACATGGTAAGTGTAACAATGTAAGTGTAACTTTTAAACTGCCAAACTCTTCCGGAGAGACTGTATTATTTTTGCATTCCCACCAGAAATATATGAGAGTTCCAATTGTTCTGCATCTTTGTCAGTACTTGATGCTGGCGGTATTTTTTATTTTAGCCATTTAAATAGGTATAGAGCAGTATCTAATTATGGTTTTAACTGGCATTTCTCCAATGGTTGGTGTCTTTTCATGTGCTCATTTGCTATTCATACAGCATCTTGGGTGAAGTGTCAAATCTTTTGACAACTTTTTTATTGCATTCAATTTTTTTTAATTGGGTTGAATGTTTTTTTTTTTAAAGAAGATGTTGGGGGGTAGGAGTTTATTAATTAATTAATTAATTTTTGCTGTGTTGGGTCTTCGTTTCTGTGCGAGGGCTTTCTGTAGTTGTGGCAAGCGGGGGCCGCTCTTCATCGCGGTGCGCGGGCCTCTCACTATCGCGGCCTCTCTTGTTGCGGAGCACAGGCTCCAGATGCGCAGGCTCAGTAGTTGTGGCTCATGGGCTCAGTTGCTCCGTGGCATGTGGGATCCTCCCAGACCAGGGCTCAAACCCGTGTCCCCTGCATTAGCAGGCAGATTCTCAACCACTGCGCCACCAGGGAAGCCCCTGAATGTTTTTAATTAAAAAAAATTGTTTTTATTTTTTAACATCTTCATTGGAGTAAGGGTTGATGTTTGAGAGTCCTTTGTGTATTCCAGACACAAGCCCTTTGTTGGATATCCAGTTTATAAATATTTCCTCCCAGTCTGTTGCTTGTCATTTGATTCTCTTAACAGTGTTTTTAACAGAGTGAAAATTTTAAAATTTAGTGAAGTCCAATTTATCATTTTTTTCCTTGATGAAATCATGCTTTTGATGTCATGTCTAAATACTCTCTGCCTAATGTAAGGTCCTGAATATTGGCCCTAAAAATTATAATATTTTAGGTTTTAGATTTAGATCTATGATCAAATTTGAGTTAGTTTTCATATAATACATGAGATTCAGGTTGAGAATCATGTTTTTGCATATGAATTTCTAACTGTTCCAACACCATTTGTTGAAGAGAAAATCTTTTCTCTATTGAATGGCTTTTTACTTTTGTCAAAAATCAAACAGCCTAATCCCACTCCTGGGCATATATCTGGAGAAAACTCTAATTCAGAAAGATACATGCACCCCAATGTCCACAGCAGCACTATTTACAATAGCCAAGATATGGAAGCAACCTAAATGTCCACTGACAGCTGAATGGATAAAGAAGATGCGGTATATACATAAATACATACATATATATGTATTTGTGTGTGTATATGTGTATTGTATATAATGGGAATATTATTCAGCCATAAAAAAGAATGAAATAATGCCATATGCACCAACATGAATGGAACTAGAGATTATCATACTAAGTGAAATAAGTCAGAAAGACAAATACCACATGGTATCACTTATATGTGGAATCTAAAATATGATACAAATGAACTTATTTACAAAACAAAAACAGACTCACAGACATAGAAAACAAACTTATGGTTACCAAAGGGGAAAGGGCCTGGGAGAGGGGTATTATTAGGAGTTTGGGATTAGCAGATACAAACTACTATACATAAAACAGGTAACAAGGTCCTACTGTACAGCACAGGGAACTATATTCAGTGTCTTATAATAAACCATAATGGAAGAGAATATGAATACATAAAAGTGAATCACTTTGCTGTACAACTGAAACTAACACAACATTGTAAATCAACTATACTTCAATTTAAAAAAATAGCCATATTTATATGGGTCTATTTCTGAGTTTTCTGTCCTGTTCCACTAATCTATATATCTATCTTTCTGCCAACACCACACTGTCTTGATTACTGCAGCTTTATAGAAAGTCTTTAAATTGGGTACTGTATTTACTCCAACTTTATTTATCTTTTTCAAAATTATTTTATCTATTCTATTTCCCTTGCCTTTTCAAATAAAAACTTAAATCCCTTGCTGGGATTGTGAATGGAATTTCACCAAACATCTATTGGGGAGAACTGACATCTTTTATGTTGAGTCTTCCAACATAGTTAGAAAGCAGAGGCTTTAGTTTCCTCCCTCTGCTGCATACTTCCCAAGACTGTCCTGTGTTCCAGGTCATGCTGTCGGAGACAGAAAAAGAAAAGCAATGGGAATTCTACCCATGCTCCGGACACCAGAGTTGTTCTAGTCAGAGACAATTCCCCTCAGATGTTTAGTTGCTTCCCTGGCCACTGCTCATGGCTCTGCTGCCTGGCAATACTGCCTAGGGGCTGAGATTGTGGGGCAGGTAAAAAAAAATTTTTTAAAGAGATGGGTTAGGGGAGAAATAAGGGTTTTACTCCACTCTCTAACCCTTAAGAGACCCTCTTCTTATATCCCAGCCCAGAGAGGGCTTCTTCTGGGGCTCTCCTTCTGTACCCACAGCACAGGTGCAAGATTTGGACTGGTACAATTTTAAACAGAAGTGGAAAGTAGACATCCTTTCCTTATTTCTGATCTCAGGGGTAAGATTCCAGTCTTGTACCATGAAGTGTGATAACATCAGAAGCATAACCCGTAAGAGAAACAACTGATAAATATGACTTCATTAAAATTAACTTTTTGTGTGCCATTAAGCACATTCTGTGCCTAAAGTTACCATTAAGGAAATGTAAAACACAAGCCACAAACTGAGAAAATATTTGGAAATCATATGTCTGATAAATGATTTGTATCCAGAATACATAAAGAACTCTTACAACTCAGTAACAGGAAGACAAATAATCCAATTTAAAATGGGCAACATATTTGAAGAAACATTTAATCAAAGATATAAGAATGGCTGATAAGTACATGAAAAGATCCCCAATATCATTAATCATTAGAGAAACACAAATTAAAATCACAATGAAACACCAGTTCATACCTAGTAGAATGGCTATAGTAAAAAAGACAGTCAAAAAGAAGTGTTGGTGAGGATGTGGAGAAACTAGAACCCTCATACATTGCTGGTGGGAATGTAAATGGTGCAGCCACTCTGGAAAATCGTTTGGCAATTTCTTAAATAGTTAAAGTTATCATATGACCCAGCAATCAGGAATTTGCCCAAGAAAAACAAAACCATATAACCACACAAACACCTGTAACACAAATGTTCTTAGCAACATTATTCATAATAGCCAGAAAAGGGGAACAATTCAAATGTTCATCAACTGGTGACAGGAGAAATACATCTGTTTTATCCATATAGCTGAATAACACTGGGCAATAAAAAGGAACAAAGGATACATGCTACAACACGGGAGTATCTCAGAAACATTATCCTCCGTCAAAGAACCCAGATAAGGCAAATCTATATACACAGAGTACACCGGTGATAACTTAATCCTAGGGCTGAGAGTGGGAATGGAGAGTAACTACAAATGCACACCACAGACCTTTTTGGGGTGATGGAAATTTTCTACAAGTGGTGATACTTGCATAACTCTGAAAATTTACTCAAAATCACTGAGTTATTCACTTTAAATGGGTGCATTTTCTGGCTCCAGAAAGATGGAGTAAGTGCACTCCACTCTGTTACTCCCAGTGGGTGGTACCATAACTCCTGGACAGAATACATGGAGCAGCTGTCTGAGGGGACACTGAAATGTAAATGGTAGCAGGTCAACTGGTGAAGGAGACTGGAATTTGAAGTTCCATCTAACCAGTGGTGAGTTTTCCATTTTTCCCCCTCTGGCATTAGTCAGGCTGCACTCAAAGGCAGTTCCACAACTGGAAGCATGCACTAGAAGCACAAAGAAAGAGTCCCAAGATAAGCTCTCTCCTTCTGGTCTGGGAAACTAGTAAGGGGTGACCAAAGGTCAGAGACAGATTTAATTCCACATCCACATTCCCAGCCTTATTTTCCTTTCTCCCTCCTCTCCTACCCTAGCAAGTTTGAGTTTGAGAAGCACTAGATTGGAGTAATGAGTCTCTGGGAGGTGGGATGTCTGCAGAGATCAGAATTAGCTGAGCATCTTTATTTAGGTTTTATTTTGATCAAAGGACATGTACATGCTTAAAAAATAAGCTGTCAAAAGCTTGTTTAAAAAGGCTGTACAACAGAAACTAACACAGTATTGTGAAGCAATTCTACTCCAATAAAGATCTATTTTTAAAAAAGGCTGTTCCCTCACCTCTTTGCCACTTCTCCCTTCTCATAGAGCAGACATAATTCTAAGTACTATACCTGCATTTTTACTTCATTTTTCCCTAGTTGTAGATATTATGTATTGACTTCTTACTACAGAATATGAGGATTTATCTCACTCCTATCTCCCCCAACACATAAACTTGCTAGTCTCTCAGTCTCCCAAAATTATATTATAAATTTGGATACATCACTCCTGAATGTATATTAGAGCTATGTAAAATGCTATTCATAGGGCTTCCCTGGTGGCACAGTGGTTAAGAATCCTCCTGCCAATGCAGGGGGACACAGGTTCGAGCCCTGGTCCGGGAAGATCCCACATGCCGTGTAGCAACTAAGCCCGTGCACCACAACTACTGAGCCTGCGCTCTAGAGCCCGAGAGCCACAACTACTGAAGCCTGCGCACCTAGAGCCCGTGCTCCGCAACAAGAGAAGCCACTGCAATGAGAAGCCTGCACACTGCAATGAAGAGTAGCCCCCGCTCACTGCAACTAGAGAAAGCCCGCGCACAGCAACGAAGACCCAACACAGCCAAAAATAAATAAATAATAATTTAAAAAATGCTATTCATAGCTGAGTCATATATTATTAATAATTTTCCTCTTTCTGCACAACATTCCCCTCCACTTCACCATCAATTATCCCCCCACTCTTCCTTAGTTTTCTATGTATTTGTCACTAATTCAAACCCACACTCTCTATAAACTGTCTAAAAGTCTCTTAAGGTGTTCAGAAGCAGCAACTATCAATATAGTATCAGTGGAATCTTCTTAAAGCAATCTCTCCTGAGGTTTTCTGGGCTGCCTCCCTCCATGCCTGCACCACTGTCATCTGAGGCTCTCCCTTTGCCGTCTGCCCCCCAGCCCCGCCCAGGATTCTGTTCTCTCTCTGCACACTGGACTTCCTCTCTTCTATACAGCATGTCTTTCTCTTAGTTTACTCCTTTGTTTTGGCAGAGAGCACAGACTGAGAAAGGATGAGGGGAGATGGCACGTGTTTCAGACTACACCATCTCTTCTATAGTGGGCTGATGCTATTAATGGGAGTGAGTTATATACTAGAGTAGATTGAAAATCCCATTTTTATAATTTTTAAACAATGAGTGAAAACACGAGTGGTTTCATTTATGTCCCTATATACGATACTAATTAAAAGATGTCCTGCATAATGAGTACTCATTTTATAAGCGAGTGAGAGGATTACTGAATAAACTCTAATGCATGAAATTCACTATGTGGTCTGAGAGTTAGCTCGAATGCCTGCCTGAGTGACTCAGCAGTGTTTCAGGAAATAAAGACATGAATAAAATTGCTTAGGATAGTGTTCAGCTCAGCAAGACTAGGCTTACCAGAGAGTCAATCCACACAAATACCTAAAAATTCAGGAATACAGAACAACAGAATTCCCTTGATAATTATTAGTTCTATGATTTTTCAACAGTTAAAGTCCCACTGTACTTAGCCTAAACCTCTCAGGGAGTGAGATGGCATTAAGAGTTTTATATGCATTATCCCACTTTATCCTTACAACAACCCTAAGACAGAGGTATTATTCTCCCAATTTTAAAGATGGGAAAACTGAGGCTTACAGAAATGAAGTAGCTTGATTCCAAATCAAGGTGAATATGCACAAATAACCTATTCCTCATCTCCACGTCCCTTTGAGTGTGATTTTCAGAGTATTCTTTGTCACCCACCTGACACTTTCAGAGTATTCTTTGTCACCCACCTGTCACCTACCTGACACTACCATTTATCAACGACAAGTTAAAACACTGTCTGGCAGTGTTTGGCAATGTTACATAATTTCTCCTCCATGTACTCTCATTCAGGCAAGATCAATGAAGATCTAACCATAAAAGTGATGGCCAAGCACTGTGACTAAGATTACATGTTTTATCACTGACACATTTCACTTGAGTCACTTCTTGATCATACTTTTGCATAAATTATTTAATCTCCCTAAGCTGAGTTTACCAATCTGTAAACTGGGTATACTACTACCATTTTGCTCAACTGTTTAAATAGGATAATGTGTATAGTCCTGGGTACATAATAAACACTCAATAAGTGGTATTATTACTTTTTAAGCATCTGAAACTAATTATATAGGATGGAATTGACAAATTAGGTGCTTTGAATTTGTATTAATCTCTTTCCCTAAGATTACATGTTACAAAGAGAACTCTTCCTTAATTCTACTTAACTCTTCTTGACACTGGAACAATGTTATTCTTTCCTCCAGTTGCCTTCAGAAATGTGCCCCTGGAGACCCTACAAGGCAGTAAAGGTTCTCACACAGGGTGATCTGGACACTCCAGCTATACTACCAGTTAACCCTACAGCTTAGAACAACCAAGGCTTTTCTGGATTCAGATAAGGGGGTGAAAAAGCTGCTCTCTAGGGGCTGTCCCACACTACTACTCCTCCTTCCGCCTCTGGGAATGGGTCTGAAAACCACCTGCTGGCCAGTTTCATCCATCTCAATGTAGGGATATTTAAATATAGGCTGATAGTTCTCATTTCACATTTCATTGTGAATACACTTCAAAAGCCAGACAGTGGTGAGTGAAAAAGAGTGAGGATGGAAAAGCATGCTTGGAGTAAGCTTCTCCTGAGAACTACACTGGGACCAGGAGCTCATTCTCCCTGAACAGAGGCCTTCTCTACATCCTAGGACAGTGAGTATTCAAAGCACTACAGAGCCTCCCAGCAGCTCTTATTACTGTCCAGATTGTACAGATAAGGATCTTGAGGTACGGAAAGGTGAAGTAACTTGTCCAAAGCCACACAGCCAACAATGGCAGATCCAGACTTTGCCAGCATCAAGACATTAATGAGAAATTCACCTAGATACAATTCAAAAAAGGAGAAAAAATAAGAGTATACATTAAGAAGCTCTAGTATATGCACACGAGCAGTTCCAGAAGAACAGACCAGAGGGAATGGTGACACAGCAAAATCTGAGATTACAACCAGAAATGTTCTAGAAGTGAAGAACATGAATGCTCAGATCAAAAGTACACTATGTACACTGAGCATGTAGATGAATTCACACCTTGACAGACATTACAATGTGCCCAGATCTCACCACTAAAGGAATAAAAATAAAATGTGAAGTTTCCAAACCAAGAGAGAGAAAAACATGAATACTAAAAATGTTATCAATTAGCAATGCAGGAAAGGAAGAAAAAAAAATGATGGTAAACAAAAAACAAGATTTATTTAGATGGAACTTTATAAAGCTGTCATTTTCATAGGTCAAAAATGAATATCAATTTCATATGGTTCAACCTAAAAGAAATAAGTCTAAATATGTCAACAGTCGCAATAAATATACATGCATCAAACTCAACTATTAAAAACAAAGATTATATGATTTAAAAATATAAAATTCAGCCATTTAGAGATATACCTAAAACAAAAATCATACAGATGCCTCAAAGTAAAAAAACAGAAAAAGAAAAAAGACATACCAGGAAAATGTTAGACTAAAAGTGATGTAACAATATCAAAATCAGGAGGAAGAAAGTCAATAAAGATACGCGGACACTGAGTTTAAAAAACACACGTGCACGCATGCATGCGCACACACACACACACACACACACACACACACACACACACACACACACACACAGTAAATTGTCTTAAATGCATCCAACGATTCAGCCTTGAAAAATAAACTAACAGAATGAGTTAGGGAAATTGTCAAATCCACGATCATAGTGGGAGTTCTTTTTTTATACAACTTAATCAGAATCTAATAGAGTATGCACACTAAAACAGAAAAAAACAAAAGTAACAGGCAACCAGACCATGTTATTTTCAACAGCAGAGGAAACATTTAAAAAACCCTGCACACTTTCTAGATCACAAAGGTTTCAACACATTTCAAAAAGACCATCTTTACTGATCATTAATCTAGGAATCAATAACAAAAATCAAAAGGCAAAAAGAAATGTACATAGAAGTTTTAAAATTTACTTCTAAGTCATCCTGGGTTGAATAGAAATCAAATGGAAATTACAAACTACTTGTAAATGAATTAGGATGAAAGTACTACATATAAAACTAGCAGGGTACACTGACATGATTCACAGATGTAAATTTAGAGTCTTTAGTGAATTCATTAGAAAACAAAAACATTTTAAATTAACAGGTTAAGCATTTAACTAAGCAAGTGAGAAAACAGATTAAACACAAAATAGAAGAAAAGATAATTACATAGAAAACAAGTTTTTAAAAACTGGATAAACAAAAGGAAAAGCTACTCCTCTTTAAAAACTTAAAAACTACAAACAACTAGCAAGACTGCCTAAGGAAAAAAGAGAAAAGAAACAAACAGTATTAGAAATGAGAATAGACACATAATTATAGATC
The DNA here is from genome assembly GCF_005190385.1 of Monodon monoceros. Classification (NCBI taxonomy): domain Eukaryota; kingdom Metazoa; phylum Chordata; class Mammalia; order Artiodactyla; family Monodontidae; genus Monodon; species Monodon monoceros. The sequence goes on from NW_021703765.1 coordinate 37,849,984, forward strand.
TAGTGAAAATGTTTTAAAAGCATTAGGTACTGAAGATAATGCTATGAACAAATAACAAAAAACCCAAGCCTTCCAAGTCATCGTGAATTACCCAAATTCTAATTGCGATTTGGCTAACTAAAGCTCATAATCTCTAAACCTTTCCACTGTGCTCTCTGGAATTCATGGTTACTGTCATTAGCAAAGTTCCCGAATATTCACAATCTATTCTCTGAATATTCCCTTCATATTCTACACTAATTAAAATATCACCAAGAATACTGCCTTCTGAGTGGTCTTTCAAGAGAAGGCTAGCTTTTCTTCAACATCCCTTGCACCACTGAGTCTGGAAGTGGGGGCAAGTATCTCCCTTGTTCCTCATCGCTATTTTAAGACTTATGTTTCTCCCTCTTCCCTAAGAAGCCTCAGGTCCTTTAAAGAAGGTGCTATCAGAAGTTGCCAACCCATTCTTGGTACAGTCATCTGTCACCTTCCCTACCAATTCCATCACTAGTCTTGTCATCACATTATCAGTCATTTTAGTTTCCATGCAGTCGATTTATCAACACTTGGCCTCTCAAATCTTTGCTCTGCTCTGCTCTCCTCCAGCATATCTCATCCACTTACTTTCATGCTATACCCTTAGACCACATCATTACTGATAATCTCCATTTTAAGCATCCCAATCTCTGGTCACCATTGCTCCTTCCACCTCCCATCCCCACTCCCTCCCCCTGACATCCTGGCTTGTTCCCACTCAGTTACTCCAATAATCCCAGATCCTTAGCTTTCTTCATTGGGATCTCAAATCCAGACCCTTCCACCCTTTTACTTTCTGTGACCCTCTGCATGTTTTCCAGGACTCTTTATTATAATCACTGCCTTGTATCTCCCTATTCTATCTCACTCGCTTGGCAATATCCCAATAGCTAAATCCAACTTTCTGCTGATTCTGCATCTGCACTAGGGCTGCTGAATATGGCTAAAGAAAACATACGAGCATGCTGAATGGTCTCATTTTCAATTTACAAACACAAACCTCAAGGAGGCTCCAGCACTATCCAGTGTTCCCACCACATGTCCTAGTTAACCCCTGCAAACTGTTCCACACCTCCTGAGATTCCCAATACCTTTCTTACCCTCCTCACTCACAGGTGTTAACCTTGTTTCTAATTTCACTGAAAAAGCCATCAGATGAGGATTTCCATACTCCCATCAACACACTGACCATCCTGTAGACATCTGTGATCATCAACATTGTGCCTTTTCCCCATTATACAATGTCTGCATTATCCCTGTTCCTGTCTGAAGCCAACTACATTCCTTCTCACCTGCTCAAGTTGAATGCTCTTGCTATAATACTCCCCTCTCAAACTTTCCCTCAATGGGATCATTTCTATCAACATACAACCATATTGTACTCTATGCCATATTACAGAAGAAAAAGAAAATGTCTCCCTTGATTGCACAATCTCCCCAACTAACTGCCCCATTTCTCTTTTTCCAACAATTACACCTCAAAAGCACTGCTATACTTGCTGTCTCCACTGCTTCCCTCCCACTTTGTTTCTCCCACTCTTTTTTCAAGTTGATTTTATGGGAAGCATAACAGAGTGCAAAAAACATAAATTTAGAGCGAATGAGATATCACAAGCAAATGCTCATGTAATCATGACTCAGGTGAAGAAATAGAACACGGCCAGCACCTCATTAAGTCCCTCTTGCTCCCAATATCTTTTCTTTCCTGTCAAAAGCACTATTTAGTTTCTCAGTATATACCTTTTGGATTCAGCAGATGCCTCTAGATAAAAAGTAGCCTCCAAATTCTATGCTCATTTCTCTGGGTTTCCATCTTCTCCCAGATGTTGGCTCTGTAATTTTTCACTACCTTCTAAGCTGTGCTTTCTAACCTCTGGATGTTTTCAAGAGGATGATTTTTCTAACTCTCTAGATGTTCTCATCTGGAGAGTTGGTCCAGATCACCAAGGCCACCATTACAGAATGGAAAGTCTCCCCATTCTTTTAAGCCACGGTTTCATTGCCTATCACTCCACAGAAACAATCCTGTCCCAACAGCCTCTCCACAAACTGAAACCGTCGGTCAGTTTAGAGATCTCAGCTTAGCCTCTCAGCAGCATTTAACACAGCTGGCCACTTCCCCCTTGAAACATTACCTCACCTCTCCTCAGCCTCTTGCTAGCTCTTCCTCCTGTTCTCAATCTTCGAAGGCTGGAACATTAGCTCCCTAACCCCTTTTTCAACTCATCCACTTCAGTGGCTGTCAACCAGTCCCGTGACTTTAAATTCTCTTATCCCTTAATTACTCCAGCTTCAACCCCTCCCCTGAACTCCAGGATTTTATAAATATGTGCTAACAATTCTTGATTTCTATTCCCATATTTCTACTCTCCTTTCCATCTTGGCAAGTATCACTTTAATTCAGATAGCTAATCAGGCCTAAATTCTTAACTTTTCCTTTTTTCTTTTACTCCACATCCAACCTGTCAGCATTCTGAGAGCTTCCCTCTTAAACATACAATCAGAATTTGAAAACTTCACCTGTGCCAGCCTCTTCCATGCCACTGTATATCTCACTCATGCCACTACTATCCTCTGCATGAATATGCAGAGCAATGTAATCTCTCACCCACTGCAGCTGGAAAATGTAAACTGGTGAAACCACAGCGGGAGCAATTTTTAAAAACATCAAATGAAATTAAAAAGTGCATTCCTCTCAACACGATTATTTCGCATCTCTGTGCAACTGACCATAACACATGGTAACAAATACATTTTAAGTCACCCTAAAACATACATTCTGAAACAATGATTAATGAAAAAAACTTTTATTACATGAGATACACTCTGATATCTTCTATTTCACTAATTAAAAGGCTAACAGGTATTCACATTGTGTATGAAATACCATAAAAAAAAAAAACTTCAGGCCTAAGGTCTTCTAAATTGATCTCATGATCCATTAATGACTAAGGGATCATGACCTACAATTTGGAAAGCACCGTTCCACCGAAAACTGTTACATCTGTACAAGAGAATACATGCTTGTTTAAACAGGATATTTATAGACATTCTGTAACTGTAAAGTATATACATCTAAGCAAAAGCAAAATAGATAAATTATGGTGTATATTCCCACAATGGACTTCTACAAAGCAGTTAAAATGAATGACCTAGAACTACATGTAATGATATGGCCAAATTTCAAAATCAATGCTTGAACAATTTTAAAGTTGCAGAAGAATATGTGCATATGCTATGCTAGAATTTGTTGTTAAAAATACGAAACTATATATTATTTAGGTAGATAGATAAACATGCACAGTAATGATAAATGTAAAAAATCAGACCTATGGTTAGAGAGTAATGGAATACAACTGGGGAGGGGTACACAAATGGTTTCAACAGTAGCTGTAAAGCTTTATTTTAAAAAGAAAATATGAAGAGAATATGGCAACTTGTGAAAATTCAATAAAGTTAGTGTTTGATACAAAACTTCGTTATCTCCTATAGCTTTCTGAATGTTTAGACTATTTCATTCAAAAAAAATTAATAGCTAAAATAAGGAAAGAGAAAGCTACGTTTTCCAAAGAATAAAATTTCTGAGAGATCACTAGTGAAAGATGGAAAATGCAAAAGAGGGCTTCCCTGGTGGCGCAGTAGTTAAGAATCCGCCTGCCAATGGAGGGGACACGGGTTCGATCCCTGGTCTGGGAAGATCCCACATGCCGCAGAGCAACTAAGCCCATGCACCACAACTACTGAGCCTGCGCTCTAGAGCCCGCCAGCCACAACTACTGAGCCTGCGTGCTTAGAGCCCATGCTCCACAACAAGAGAAGCCACTGCAATGAGAAGGCCGCGCACCACGATGAAGAGTAGCCCCCGCTAGCCACAACTAAAGAAAGCCCACGCACAGCAACCGAAGCAGCCAAAAAAAAAACCACAAAAGAAAAAATACTTCAAGATAAATATTTTAAGGTATATTTTTAAACTACTAATTATCACGTGTGTCTTTGAGGCAACAGATAAAACAAAAAATCAGGGAACTCACTAAACTTGTGTAACAAAAATTTACATTTCATGAAGCAGGTAGAAATCATACTATAAGAGGATAAATACAGATACAAAGAGTAAAATTTATGTTAGAATATTGTTTTCAAAATTGTATTTAACGGAAACAAAATACATATTAGCCTTAAAACTACCAATTACTATTTATAGAATTATAACAACGTTACTGAAAACACCTAAAAGATTATAAAACCGTTAAATCTTAAAAATTATAAGCAGAGCAACTCCCAGAGTTTATCCAAATCATCTAGAGAAGCTTATCTAACATGAGAAAATAAGGAGAATTCTACTAAATACATGATTTTAATCTGTTTCCAGAATTTCATCTAACATTAAAAGTAATAGTTAAGAAAATGAGAAAAAAATAACCTTTAGCAATTAGGCAGAGAAACAAGGGAATTAAATGTCAGAAGACCTGGATTCAAACCTGATTCAATTGTCCTGAGCTACAGCAATCTCTCTGAGGCACTTAACAGCAGCCTGCCTCATGGGACTGATAATTTTGTAAACCAAAGTTAAAATTACTTTAAAAACTAGAAAGATTAAAATGTTACATACTAAACATCTCACAAATATTTCTGTGAATAAAAAAGTTAAGTTGCAGGGTTTTGTGTCTGTATCTTTAATTCAGAAAACAACAGCAAGGACTTAGTAATTAAAAATTTAACAAATAAAAAATTCAAAAGAATAGCTGAAAGGTAGCCTAGCATTTCTCCCTGGAAGTAGCAAAGAAAGATGAGAAAAGATAAAAATAAAAGGGACTAAGAGAATCAATGCAAGCAGTCCAATGCCTGGCTAATAGGAGTTTCAATGATAGAAAACAGACTGATGGGACATATAATAGGCCTGTCTAATAGGTCACAACTTACTTGACTTCAAGGATATTGGTACAAAACGCCTTTAACCTACCAATCTACAGGGAAGAGAGGAAACAGAAGAACACAATCAATGGCACCAGCAATCAGCAAAATGCAGACTCAGGAAAGATATAAGATGCTCTAACTCGTATTCAAATAATAAACTGTAAGGGAAAAAAGAAAAAGGAACCTACAGACTAAGAGACACTTGAGATAGATACCTACCAGTTGCAATGTGTGCACCTTATTTGCATCCCGATACAAACACTCTTAAAAAAGGAAAATATATGACATAACTAGGGAAATTTAACTGGATATTTCATGTTATCAAGGAATCACTGTTAAGGCTTTTTTTAGGTATGAAAAATGGTATCATGATTTTTCCCTTTCCTTTTTCTTTGTTCTATGAGTCCTATCTTTCAGAGACAAATATTGTAATATTTGCAAATGGTTAGGTCTTTGCCTGAGGTTGGGGAATCTGCTTCTAATCTCACTCACCTGGTTGATCCCCAAAATCCACAAACCATGTGGGCTTCTCCACGGGGCCATTCCTGTCATGTCAGCTGGCTTACCCCAGAGTCAATGATCCAAGTGAGAATAAAAGACCAAGTTGGAAACCATAGTGTATATTTTATAACCCAGTCCTGAAAATGACACTCCATCACTTGTACTGCTGGCCATACAGACCAACCCTAGCACAACATAGGAAGAGACCACACAGAAGTGTAAATACCAGGAGAAGGAGATTGTTGCAGGACATCTTAAAGGGGATAAAAGAGAACTTTTAGGAACTGTTGAAGCAAGGTGATGAATACATTAGGGTTCAGACTATTATCTCTATTTCTGTATATATTTGAAAATTTCCATAATAAAAAGTTTTTCAAAACTTTTTTAAAAAAAGGATAAAAGCACAGAAATGGAACAAGAAGGCAAAAAATGGCTATTCAGTGGTAGTAGTGACTTTGTGCCACCCCATGAAGCAGCCCTATCCCACAGAGACCCAATGGTTGGCCAGAAGGACTGCGTATTAGCAGCTGGACTAGCAATCCAGCACAAAGCAGGATTTTTTCAAGTCTGAGAAGTCCTCATCAAGCCCAAAATTTGGTGCACAAGCACACGTATCACACCATTTAAACACTGACCTTTATATAATGAAGTTGTTCACTGTGCAAAAACTAGTGTTTATAATATATCTAATATACTTATAAGCTACTCATTAGTAAAAGTATCTTCAAGAACCATGTAAAAGATTTTAAAAAATAAACAATAAAATGTGTTGAGAGTGGTGATGTATTTAGGGGAATTATTAAAAGCACAAAAACAACTCTACTATAAACAATAATAGTTAAGGTTCTTTTTAACGCAGACATCACTGAATTTAACTGAGACTCCCCTGAGGAGTCTAGCTTTCTTCAATAATTCTTAAATTACTCAGGAAAGTACACAGTTTGTGAAAACCTAAGTTTACAATGAAGCTTCTCTTGACTGATGTCCACTTAACCAATCTGCTGGATGAATACTCTATATCCCCTCAGTTTAATTTTTACATGCACAATATTCAATGGTTACCTTATTATGACTTATTCATAGCTGTGCCATGTAATAAACTATGATTACCTTTGCCTTCTCTGAACAACTTTAAAAAATTTTCCCTGGATTTAATGATTGTTTAATTTTTTTCTTGCGATGGTTTTCTATGTACTTATTACTAATTCAATCTCAAATTCTCCATCAATTGTCTAAATCTCTCCAAGACATTCAGCCTTATCAGGTATGACTTCAACAACATTTCCTTGAAGTCTCTCCTGGTGAGCATTTTCTGAGCTGCTCCCACCTGGGCTGGCTGCCTCTCTGCCTGCCCAACTCTCACCCGTGGCTGTCCTTACACCATCTTCCAGAGATTCCCACCATCTCTCGCACATCAGATCTCCCGTCTTCTACATCCTGTGTCAACCTTTTCCTTGATTTAAGTCCTCTTTTGGTGGAGCACAAGCCAGTAACTTCCCAAGAAAAGATATGTGGTGGCAGTTCAATGGTTTGAGACCTTGCACTCCCAAAATGTCCTTATTTAACCTGTGCAGTTTATTGTTAATTTGGATGCATACAGAATTCTAGGTTGGAAGTTATTTTCCTTTAGAATTTTGCTCCTTTGTTTCCAGAGTTGCTGCTGAGAAGCTTGAAGATATTCTGATAAATAATCCTTTGACTGTGATCTGCTTTCTTCTCAAGAGAAACTTATAAGAGGTCTTTTTCAGGGAATGATTGCCAGTGTTCTGAAAGTCACAATGCCTTGGGGGTGCAGTCTGTTTTCATCTATTGTCCTGAAAACTTAATGGTCTTTCAATCCAAAACCTGTACAGTCCAGTTCTGGAAAATCTGGTGGATAAATTTTCTCCTTCCCACCTGCCTATCCCTCTCCTCACCTTTTTCGTTGTTCTCTTTGAGACTCCTATTAATCAAATATTGGTCCTCATTGATAGTCAATTAAATTTCATAAGCTTTTACTATTGTCCATCTCTTTGATCTATTTTTATGGAAGATTTCCTCCCAACCTGCTATTGAGTTTTGTTTTAATTCCCAAAAGCTCTTTTAGGTTCTCTCAGTCTTTTTTTTTTTTTTTTTTTTTTGCGGTACGCGGGCCTCTCACTGCTGTGGCCTCTCCGGTTGCGGAGCACAGGCTCCGGACGCGCAGGCTCAGCGGCCATGGCTCACGGGCCCAGGCGCTCGGCGGCATGTGGGATCTTCCCGGACCGGGGCACGAACCCGTGTCCCCTGCATCGGCAGGCGGACTCTCAACCACTGTGCCACCAGGGAAGCCCTCTCAGTCTATCTTTTGAATGGTATCCTATTCTTGTTTTATGGTTGTAATATGTTTTCTTATTTCATTGGGATTACTAATTATTTCTTTTTAAGTTTTCTTCCCCCTGAATAGTCAGTCTTTGCTTCCTCCAAGTTGCTTAAAGTTTTGAATTATACTTTACATGTTTGAGGGTTTCCTGTGATGTCTAGTATTCCTTGGTCATCTATTACTAAAAATGGAAGGCCAAAAAACTGAATATAAGCTCTGAATATTTAAGTGAGGCTTAGTGACCATGAGTATACTCCACTGGAGTGATCAGGCTATGCTATTAAGTTGGAGAATCTCTGATGTCAGTGCTTGCAGTTGTTTTGCTTTTCTCTAGGGCTAGTCCAATTCTGCTGATAAAGATCTTCCAATCTCCTGCCTGGAGGGATAAAGCCTGGCTGCGGGCATTAATGGGAGCCACAGAAAGCAAGGTGGCTAGGGGGTCTCAACAGCTAGAATGTATATGTTCACTTGATCTACCTTTCTCTGTACAGTTCCCTTGCTTTTAACTGGGCCTGTTGTCCTCTAGTCCAGATACCTTGTATTACCTTCTTTGTATGGCACAACTGGGCCTTATATTGCTGGTAGGAGTGTAAGTTGCTACAACCATCTTGGAAAAATGTTTGGCAGCACGTGCTAAAGCTACTTAAGTGTATACCCTATTTCTTTCCCCAATACGTACACCAAATAGAAATGAGAGCTTAAGTCTTCCTAAAATGGGCACAGAAATGTCACCATAGCCTTTATTCACAATAGTCAATAAGTGGAAACAACACAAATATCTATCAACATGTAAATAAACTATGGTATATTCACATAACAAACCACAACACTGCAATGGACAAGAATAAGTTTCTGATATGTGCAACAATATGGATCTCAGAGACACCAAAGAATATAAACAGTATGGGTCCATTTATAAACAGTTCAAAGAAAGACAAAGCTAATCTATGTTTAGAGATCAAAACAATGGCTACCCCTGGGGGTAGGAGTATTGACTGGAAAGAAACACAAGAGATCTTTCAGGGGTGATGGAAATGTTCTATAAGTTGATTTGGATGATGGTTAGACAGGTACATACATATGTAAAAATTCAGTAATCTGTATGCTTATGACTGTATACTTCACCGTTTTAAGTTACACACAACTTAAAAGAATCTTGTAAAAAATTAATTATATACACCAAGGGGGGAAAGTGGCGGGGGTGGGTGGGTGGGATGAACTGGGAGATTGCGACTGACATGTAATCACTAATATGTATAAAACAGATAACTAATAAGAACCTGCTGTATAAAAAAAATAAAATTCAAATTAAAAAATTAACTATATAAATGTTTTGTAAATAATGAAGTTTAAAATCCCTACTAATCTATCAAGATAAACAATTATCTTCCAAAGCCTAAAATATATAGTCCCAATGATCACTAGAACTTGAGGTATTATTTTATCAGCATTTAATTATTTAAGTGGGGGGGGGTAAGTAGTAACTTAGTGATGTAACAACCACTTTAAGAAGAGTCAACACTAAAGTGCAACTTATTGGGAATTCATAACATACTTTTCATTCATATTAAATACTATTAGGACCACACTAGGTACTTACCCTTCTAACCTCACATCTGGTAAAGATCTGTTGAGTGCAATCATCTCACTTGCCATTAAATTGAACTGATTGATTTTAAACATCTCTTTCATCTTTTCTTGATCCTCTTTAGGAATGACGACTGGTTTCCCCATTTCTCCAGGACCTTCATGAGGCTTTTGTACTGGCTCTAGAACTAAGAATAAGGAGGAAACTTAACTAACATTAATTGTATAACAATTGATTCATGTTTCTGTTTAATAACATTTGAGTTTAAACTATGTCCTCAACAACCAGAGCCATTTCTGAGCCCATCCTCTCCCAGTCTGAGACACGGCCTAGGGGCCGCCTTGTCCTCCGCTTCCACGCCTCGTCCTGACTCAAGACCTCCTCACTTTGCACCACTCACCTGAATCACTTCATGGCCTTGGCACTCCCATCTCGGATATCGTTACCACATTTATCTTCCTAAAGCACAGCCTTCATTGTGTTATTCTCATGGTCTCCTAGAGGCCAATCTCTTTAATAGGAAATTTAATCTAACTTCCCAAACCCACCACTTGCTGGGGTCTCCACCTCCCACCCCCGGGATCCTCATCCTCCAATCAAACAGCACCCACTACTTTCCTCCATGTGCCTCATGTCTTCTTGCCTTGATGCCTTTGCTCACACTGGCCCCTCCCTTGTCATCTCCTTCCTACCTCTACCTCTGCAATACCAAACTCACACTTGTCCTTCAAGGCCCAGCTAAAACAGCTTCTCTCCTGCAGCTTTTCTGCATCTCTCTAGAGTGACCATTTACTACTCTTGACTACTACATACATCCAGGGCTCTATGTCTCTAATCAATAGTTCTCTCTTATTATGATCGCTAAACCTGCCTATGACACCCTCCCCTAACTAGATTATGATCTCTTTTTTAGCTGGAGTTTTTTGTTCATTCATGTACCTTCTGTGGAGTTTAGCATTGTTTTACAGGCATTTTATAACCATATGCTAAATTAATATGTGAGTCAAAGTGTTATTCAAAATAAGTCAAAATGAAATCCTAGAATTGACAATAGTAGACATTATAATAAGCATTATGCAAGGTGGAGCATCAAGAAATATAATTCTTGAGAATTTCTTTATTTTGAATTTCTTTTATGCTTTGAGCTTTTTATTTGTTCAAACATTCATTGTAAACTTTTTTATTTTATTGCACTTAAGTGAGAAAATACAGCCTTCCAACAATAAATATTTAATGAGCACCTACATCATAGCAGCCACTGTGCCAGGCACTGAGGATCAGTGCAGACAAGACATTACATGTTCTCTACTCTCATGTGGCTTAAACTTCCTACCTTTTGAAAGGTATTAACATTTCCTTTGTGGGCTAGAAAAATGCTTCATTTTTAAAAATGCTAAGTGGAATGTGTTAAAATTATGTATTCCATATATGTAGATTACATATTTGAAATATATCTAGTAAATAACCTTATTAATGAAAAAAAGAAATATAATTCTAATCAGAAGTAATGTTATCTCGTAATATACAGTTGTCCCTCAGTATCCATGGGGGACTGGTTCCAAGACACCCCCCTCACCCTGCCCTGCAGATACCAAAATCCACAGATGCACAAGTCCCTTATATAAAAAGGTGTGGTATGGTCAGGCCTCTGTATAACCCACGGATATGGAGGACCGGCTATATTAGTAAAAAGAATAATATTCCTGATCAGCAATTCCCAAATCTTGTTCCTTGCTATATGCTTTTGAGATGCTGGAAAGTGTTCCAAGAAAAATATGTTCTAGAATATATTAAATTCGAAAAAAAATTGTTAAACTTCCCATCTAAGAGGGATGGGTAGAAAATGAGGTGAGGATAAGAATGGGATGAAAATATCTGTTTTGTACATTACCTGTTTATTTTTAAAGCTGAAAGTTTTATTCTCCTACAGTTTGTTTTTTAGGCATCCCCGAAAGTCTCTGGACAAAAATGAAGACATCAAGGCAGTAGACATACCAGCTCATTTCAGCCAAGCCTCATCTGCCCAAGAACAGCTCTAGTTGGTAAAGCTGACCTACAGGATGACTGTTCAGATGGGGTACAAAGCAACCTACCAATACCAGAGCTGCAGAATATTATTCACTGTCTTCAAAAACTCTGTCTAGAATATAAAATCTATTCTAGAGGACTATCAAGGAAAAAAATGGTGGGTAATAACTTTCCCCATTCTCACAATGAACTGTGATTCCAGGAAGAAAGTTAAAATATTAGGAAATAAATTATAGGAAACTCTTATAATACAATTTTTTTTTTTTTTTTTTCTTTACGCGGGCCTCTCCCGTTGTGGAGCACAGGCTCCGGACGCGCAGGCTCAGCGGCCATGGCTCACGGGCCCAGCCGCTCCGCGGCATGTGGGATCTTCCCGGACCGGGGCACGAACCCATGTCCCCTGCATCGGCAGGCGGACTCTCAACCACTGTGCCACCAGGGAAGCCCTATAATACAATTTTTAAAAACAAATCCTGGCTAATTTTTGTCAAGTAAGCTCTTTAAATATAAGAATTAAAAAATTCTCAGTGACAAAAATTTTCAATGCCAAGTGTAATAAAAACTGTAAGTACAGAAGTATAATGCCTATATAAGCTTTTAAAACTTTAAAAATCATAAATTATAAAACTCTCAGAGTCAATTCTTACTTACCTGTCTCTGAAAATAAAGAGTAATTAACAGATTTGGGCGTTGGGACATTCAGGGGTCAGTACGAAGCAGCAGAGTTCTAGAGGTAACAGTTATTTTATCTGCATGGCACAGATAACCTGAAGAGTAGGTGGGAGACATCTAGTGGCCCTGATTATAAATATCCTTCAGTTACCTGTGCCCTATTTTAGCATAAGAAGATGCTTTAAAGAAAAGTTAAAATGGAAACATTTTCACACTACTCAGTTTTTTAATTGAATATTAAGTTATACAGAACACCATCTATAACATATTTTTGCTGGGGGCAGGGTGGGGTAGATCCTGAATCTGATCAAGCCTCTGGACTTACTTACCAATTCACAGGAAATACAGGGGACAGAGGAAATGATAAAAAAAAAAAACATTAAAGGGATGCAAATCCTGACTGTGGGAAACTGGAGAAAACAAAGAAAGCAATTTCTTCTTCTTCAACACAACCAAAAATGGGGGTGGGGAGGACAAAAAGAAAGAGGTATCCATGTATCTATGCCACAAGACTAGCTTTGAGTTGATAACTGTTGAAGCCAGATGATGGGTATATGGGAGATCAATTTTCTATTTTTCTCTACTTTTGTTTATGTTTGGAAATTTTCCATGAGGATTGGGGGAGCATGAAGGAGCACTCAAGAAATTATTACTGTAAGAACCAGTAAGTATAAACTTGATTGCTTACAGCCTAAGAGACTGTATGACCAGAAAGTTAAAATCCTGCCCCATCACAGTGAAGTAAAACTCTAGCCTTGAGGTCTTAAAGAACTGGGCAAAACTGCACAACATATAAAATCCTCCTGGCTGCAATATTTTACAAATTTGGTCACCTGGTACTTACTAATAATCTAAATATCTGGTATAATACCCAAATTATATACTTTAACCTACTGATACACATGAGATCTCAGAGCCGCATTTAAAATGGCCATTAATCAAAAGTTATATGACTACTGCATGACTTACAGAATCCACCACAATACTCTAATTTAGAAATTATAATATCCTGAAGAATTACACCAACCAGTAAACTAATTTTCTTTGGCAAAGATGCCAGGATAAAATGCAACTAGCTAGTGAATATTTTTACTACTAATGCACTTGCAGTACTAAAAAGCAACTAACAAAGAAGATAGTAAGCATTAACTTTCCTTGTATTCTACTTACCACTCTTTCATGTAAATTAAAAAAGAGTTCAGTGAAACTTGTTTGAAAGCAAATGAAATGGGTTTGGATATTATCATTTCCCGAACTGAAAAACAAACTTTCATTGCCATAAAATTTTATAGGCAGATCATTTCTAAAAATCAAATCAACTTTGACAAGGGGGTGACTAAGGTGTTATTCCAAAGTATCATGTGAGAACAAACATTTTATTATACACTTTAGTTAAACTTCATTTACATGACAATGTACAGAAGTTTCATGTTTTAGAAAATTTAATTTTCGAAAAAACTACAGGTTCACTCTGAATGCCGCCAAATAAAATTCACATATACAAACCACATGACATACCTATGAATGTGTTTTAATAAATCTTACAAATTTCTAGTTTGTATTTTTCTCATGGAAGTGGAATAAGGAGGTATAAAGTTACTGATACCCATTTGGGGAAGATGGGGAAGATAAAAGGCTAAAATCATTTCTCCCAAACAATTTTCTTACCTTATTATACAACTATCTTTACTATTTTTATGCACTATATCTCACTTATTCCAAAATATTTTTTCCCATATTTTAACATCTCTGAAATTGGCATGTGGCTTACAATGATAACTGAAATGTTTTTGCTTTCTTAGTGTATATAATATGTATTCTATAAACAAAGCAAATTACCTGATTTTTTTAACATCAAAATATTATTGCATATAAAATTCATTGATAACTCTCTGCTACCTCAACACCTGTCAGTTTCAACCCTCATTCCAATTTTATATTCAATTCATTTGTAACGTGTTCAAATAAAACTCTAAGCACACTAAAAGTCTGTAATAAAGAGTTTCTGAAAGCCTTTACTAACAATATTTTTAAGTTTTTAATCATCAGAAGTTTCTTCTATAAAATATGTTCTCAAACTTTTCCTACTGTTTGACAACTGAAATAATTCTAGCAGAAGTACATGAAAACTTGAATAATCAACATTTTAATAATCTGAAAATCAAGTACAGTGCTGGCAGAAAGGATTAATTCCTACTGGAAATTGCATCTGTAAAAATATTGAATAGTCTATGCAACATCCAAATCCATAAACTGAATGAATGAGTTAATTCTAAAAAGCAGAAGAGTTGCAAAAATATTCCCAAGACATAACCCACACTAACCGTGTTTTTTCAAAGGGAATCTAATTCTCTAGCAACAGAAGAATTTTGCTATTCTCAGATAGTCTGGGGTATAAAATACAAGAATAAAACTATGAGAGAGAATGCTCAGGAAAATAAAATAAAACAAAACAAAACCAACCCTCTGAAACACCAAAGACTGGCCTGTTGTTACCTGACGCAGGCAAGTAACAAGTAAATGTAAAAATCCTAGAAAACTAAATATATCAACGATAATCTTATAAGCATTATCATAAGGATAACAAATCCATTCTGCTTAAAAATAAGACACCTTTTTGCACACAATAGTATAAAGGACAGAATTTGGTAAATTTCACCAAATTGGCACTGTAAAGCAGTTCAAAGAAGTTCAGAAATGAGGTCCTCACAACACTGAGACAATTGCTCTGGAGTGTTGTATCTGCTCATTATTTTTTTGCTTTTTTGTTTTGATTTGGTTTTTCAAATGCCATAGAAAACGAATATCCTGGAGACCTTACGTGTTCTATCAAAAGAGACCTACATTCCTCTAGGTCACTGACTGTACTTGCTAATTCCACTAAGAAGGTCCACATCCTTGATGCCATCACCTATCAACCCTCTCCCAACAATTTTAGTGAAAGATCTGTTCAGTGGCACCACAATTCCTCAGCAGCCTTATGCTGAGAGCCTTAACAACCTTAGGCCTCTGATGCTACTTGAGACCTCTCGGCGCCCACTGCACTGAAACTTCACATCAGAGCAGATTTTTCAAACTTTTCTTGCTTAGCATCAATTGTCCCCCTTCCCTAAATCATTTCCTCACTCTTTCCCTTCAATGCCTTAAGGCTACATGGAACACAGTTTGAAAAAATGGATGCTCTACGGCCCCATCTGGAACCGCTGGCCTCTCCAAGTCTCTCCCTTCAGCTATTAACTCACCTCTTGGCTTACTGCTCAGTGCTTCTCTCATCCTTCCACTGCTCATGGCCTTCTCAGTCTGTCCCACTCAACACCCTGATGCCCCCAGGCCATTATAAAGCTTCTATCAATACGTCGTCTTGTCTCAACAGGGGCCCCATCTACCAGACTTAAATCCAGCTCTTCCCCAGAGCCCATTAACCTCACAACCCTCAACAACTTTCATTCTCTGTCTCCCAGGAGGTAACGACGCTCTCTCATAGCTCCACATTGTTACTTTCACACCATTTCTCCTTTACTTTGTACTTCTGGACTTTGTATAAAAGCTACTCCTTTTCCTTGATGCTCATGCTACTAGTGGTTTTCCAAAACTGTATTAACCTTAGAATCCTCTTCAAGGATAATCCTTTTCTTATGGTTGACACCACACTGTCTCATCTGCTGAGAATTGGCTCTTTCAAGTATTACTTCATTACTTTATATTTTAAACCTCTCCCTCAACATACATAAAAAATACATACACTCATAGAAAACCAACTTTGGCTCCATTCCTTTCTTTTAAACTACTGTACTATCTCTTTGTGTGGAAGCTTCCTAAAAGGATAAGCTACACATCAGTAATATCAAATCCACTGGCCCTGAAATGGCACTTGCTAGGGTCACAAGAAGCCCCCTGCTGGGAAACACATCAGAACCACTTCTTCATCTCAGGTAAAACCTCTGAACAAACATCACTCCTGGATTTCCATGACCCCACTCTCTCTGGCTTCTCCCCCTACTCTGACTTCCAGAAGCCTTATTTCCCTTTGCTGACCCTCCATGATCCTCTCCAACACTGGCCTGTCTCTTCCAACATCCACACACTGCTGGAGCCCACACTGCCGCCCACATGCTCTACCCCAGCCACCCTCTGCTGCAGAACATCCCTCCCAACACCCCAACGTTAAACGCTCCAAACGCAACTCATCCTTCTGCCTTCTCACCAAAGCCACTCCGCCTCTGGGGGACCCACCTCGTATCAATTCATCCAAAGAGGAAGACCTAAGAGTCATCTTAGACTTTTCACTTTCCATTATTACCTACGTTCAGTGACTCCCCATACTATGTAAATGCCACTATTTACAAACTTCTCATATATTTTATTTCCTCTCCATCTCCGGTGTCACTTTAGTGTAGGCCCCAAGAACTTCTCCAAACCTTCCCAACGGCCTCACAACCACTCTCTGCCGTCTCACTCCCTTCTAGTATTGGGTTGGCCAAAAAGTTTGTTTGGTTTTTCCCATACGATGGCTCTAGTAGTGCTTATTTGTCTTTAACTTCATTTGAAACATTTTTTTTTTTTTTTTTTGGTACTCAGGCCTCTCACTGTTGTGGCCTCTTCCGTTGTGGAGCACAGGCTCCGGACGCGCAGGCTCAGCGGCCATGGCTCACAGGCCCAGCCGCTCCGTGGCACGTGGGATCTTCCCAGACCGGGGCACGAACCCGTGTCCCCTGCATCGGCAGGCGGACTCTCAACCACTGCGCCACCAGGGAAGCCCCATTTGAAACATTTTCGTTAGACTGTATTGTGACAGCTGTCATATGTCATGCATTAAAAAAAAACACATCAAAATCTGTGAATTTTTGTGTAGCCATTTTAACATTGAAGACGGAAGAAAAAAGAAGCAACATTTTTGGCATATTATGCTTTATTATTACAAGAAAGGTAAAAATGTAACTGAAACACAAAAAAATATTTGTGCAGCGTATGGAGAAGGTGCTGTGACTGATCGAACGTGTCAAAAGTGGTCTGCGAAGTTTTGTGCTGGAGACTTTTTGCTGGACGATGCTCCAAGGTCGGGGAGACCAGTTGAAGTTGATAAGGATCAAATCGAGACATTAATTGAGAACAATCAATGTTATATCACATGGGAGACAGCCAACATACTCAAAATATCCAAATCAAGCGCTGAAATCATTTGCACCAGCTTGGTTATGTAAATCGCTTTGATGTTTGGGTTCCATGTAAATTAAGCGGAAAAAAACCTTCCTGACCGTATTTCCGCATGAGATTCTCTGCTGAAACGTAACGAAACGTTCCGTTTTTAAAACAAATTGTGACAGGCGATGAAAAGTGGATACTGTACAATAATGTGGAGTGGAAGAGATCGTGGGGCAAGTGAATGAACCACCACCAATCACACCGAAGGCTGGTCTTCATCCAAAGAAGATGATGTTGTGTATATGTTGGGATTGGAAGGGAGTCCTCTATTATGAGCCCCTTCCAGAAACCAAATGATTAATTCCAACAAGTACTGCTCCCAATTAGACCAACTGAAAGCAGCACTCGACGAAAAGGGTCCAGAATTAGTCAAAAGAAAATGCATGATTTTCCATCAGGATTAACGCAAAACCACATGTTTCTCTGATGACCAGGCAAAAACTTTTACAGCTTGGCTGGGAAGTTCTGATTCACCCGCCATATTCACCAATTGCACCTTCAGATTTCCATTTATTTCGGTCTTTACAAAAGTCTCTTAATGGAAAAAATTTCAATCCCCTGGAAGACTGTAAAAGGCACCTGAAAGAGTTCTTTGCTCAAAAAGATAAAAAATTTGGGGAAGATGGAATTATGAAGTTGCCTGAAAAATGGCAGAAGGTAGTGGTACAAAACTGTGAATATGTTGTTCAATAAAGCTCTTGGTGAAAATGAAAAATGTGTCTTTTATTTTTATTTAAAAACCGAAGGAACTTCGGCTTTTAAACACCAAGCCAATACATCAGCCATGTGACCACCAAACTTCCTTCTGAAAGTCTGGATCCCATCAGGTTACTGATTTCCTTGTTTAAAATCCTTCAGTGGGACTTCCCTGGTGGTCCAGTGGTAAACAATCTGCCTTACAATGCAGGCGACAAGGGTTCAATCCCTGGTCAGGGAACTAAGATCCCACATGCTGCAAGGCAACTAAACCCGCACGCCACAACTACTGAGCTCGCGGGCCTCAACTAGAGAGCCTGCATGCCACAAACTACAGAGCCCACGCGCCTTGGAGCCTGCGCAGCACAACTGGAGAGAAGCCCGTGCGCTGCAACTAAGACCTGACACAGCCAAAAAAATCCTTCAATGTCATGCCTCACCTACAGGATTTAGTCCAAAACCCTTAGCATGTCATAAAAGGCCTCCTGTGATGTGGCCTCTGCTAACCTCCCAGCTTCGTCCCATGCTCTTTCCTCACATTCTCCTATCCATCAACTCTGTCTCTCACTTGCTTATCTTGCACATGCTTCTCTCCTTTGCTTGGAAGGTATTCCCCTCACCCATCAAACCTAACAAACACCTGTTCACCCTGATACTACAGCTTGAGCATTACACTTCCTTGCTGCACCTTCTCAGATGCCCCACGGTGTTCCTTCCTCCTGCTCTCATGCACATCTCTAGTATGCTATCTATCATATCACTATTTTACCATATTCTTTCTCTCCTGTTGGATTGGAATTCCCCAAAGGGAGGAACTCTTTTGTATTGTTGAAGTGTATGTCACTAGCACATAGCACACTGCCCAGCACATATCAGAGTTTAAAAAACATTCACTAAGTGTGTCTTCACCTACTACAGAGGTCCCAGTCTTTCTTACTTTTCGTGCCTTTGCATTTAAGACAGAACACCATGAGCTCCCACTATAAATGGTAACGAATTAAGGTGGAGTGAGGGTAAAGTTAATCTGTTCCATTTGGGACAAGAATTATGCTAGTTTCTTACTGGTGAATGGCAATACCTTTGATTTGATTTAAATGTTGACAGAGTTATAGCTCTTGTCACCCGACAAACTTACTAAACAGCAGGGCCATAAAGGAAACCAGGAAAGTCAACAAATTAATAGGCAAAAAAATTATGGGGAAGGTGAAAATTAAAAAGTCAGGGGTTAGCCTAGGTATTACTAAAGTCCAGTGTTAGCAACTGAGCCTAATTTTAGGCAGATTTCCCATGAAATAAAGAGAACTGGTTACACAATCCCATCTGTAAAAATTACAGTAAGTAGGCACACCTACCAATACAAATAAATAATTTTAGATTGTAAATTTTAAGGGACCAGGTGCTTTCATTATAAAAGTGCAAGATATTTAAATGTGGCTACATATTCAAATAAAACAGTAATCATTCACAAATAATTCCTAAAAATAGAATTACTGTTTAGCCAGATATTCTATAACTAATCACAGAGAGTTCAGAGCGCAGAATAGCTGAATTACTGATTCACAATGCAAAGTCATTTTCATTTTGTTTAAAAAAAAAATAAAAGGCAGCATTTGTTTTTTTGGTTTAAACACAGAGAGTCTAAAACTGAATTTTTCAGGTGTCCTCTGTCAAAAATGTCAGTCTTCCAAACTAGGTCCTTCATATTTGTGTTTCCTTCCTTTTCCATGTCAGATACTGCAGTGTTCTCACTGCAGCCCAGATTTTACAGCCTGATCTTTTCATAAGCTCTCCCTAAAAGTGCTAACTGGAGCTATCTACAGCATTAACAAAACAAACTCACCAGACCACACCTACCTAAAATGACTTCTTCCCTTAGGACTGAGATGGGAAGGCTGGAGAGCGCTCTCTCATACTTGATAATGCAATTTTAACGCTGCACTCAGCATTATGACACTAGACTAATCTCCTGTACAATTTTGGTAGTTCCAGCTATGAGATTCCCTACAGTATTTGGTAATATATCTTCCAGAAAATTAACTACATTTAACATTGAACACACAAATTGAATTTAGCAATTCTATACAGGATACTTCAATACTTTTAACTGTTAGAAGAACCTACTGGAGAACTGATGGAAATATGATCATCATATATAGGAAGCCAGGGATTATTATTAATCTAAAAATGTTAAAATTTTATAGTTTCCAAATTAGTTAGTACAAACAAGTGACATATATATCAAAACAGGTCCACTATTATAAAATGTCACTCACCATCCCCAGCAGGAAGTCCTCTCTCTTTTTTTTCATCACATTTGTTGCATTCACTGAAGTAAAGCAGCAGGAACATATCCAAGAGTACCCAAATCAAGGAGGTGGCTAGGACCACCTTGCAATATGCAAATTTTCTCATGGCACTTTAAGTCAAATGCAAAATTTTAAAATATATATATATATAAATATACAAAGATCATGAAAATTATTCCAATCCAGTTTCATCAGAAATCACGTTCATAACCTATAGAAAGAAAAAGAAAAACGATTAACTTAAAAATTCAGAACCCAAAAAAGAAACAATGGATTAATTCAATATGAATATGAAATTTTACTATGAAGAATAAGTTTTAAAATCAGACTTGAAAGAATACTTGTAAAATATATAAAAATAGTAACAAGAACATGCAAATAACTCCTACAAATCAATATACACAATCCAATAGAAAAATGGGTAAAGGACTAAACAAGCACTTTGCAGAAAGGAAATCTGAATAGCCAATAAACAAGTGAAAAGGTGCTCGATTCATTACAATGAGGAAAATTCAAATTAAAACAGTGAGCTACTATCTTATATCCATCAAACACATGGGGCTTAACTGCCTTCTATTCAATTGCTGTATTAAACACTAAAGCAAAAGCTAATCCATTAACTGCCACAGGAGTTTAAGAAACCAGTAATTCCCAGTCCATTTTAACCACTCACATTCAGTTCCCAGGGTCCAAGGATTTATGTGAGTTCTCCTAGTAGCTTTTCTAGAGCAGTTTAATTGGAATGATTCTTATCCCTCTGTCCCAACTGAATCCCATTCTAAAAATGCTAGTCACCAGCCGTTCAAAAACAAGACTCATGGAAAGTATAACAGAAAAGAAAAGGGTATCGCAAGATCTGAGCCCTAGTCCTGGCTCTGACAGTAATTTTACAGACTTCCCTGATGTTTAGTTTCTATCCACCCCCCCCCACCCCCAAATATCATGAGAAAATGACTGGAGGAACTGTCCTTTGGGATAGCTAGACCAGAAACACTTCTGACACATATGGCACTCATCTGGGGGAGCTCTGGAGCAGCCCGAGGGACCTCAGAGAGGTAAGGAGCCATCCCACCGAGCCGCTGACACCGAGGCTCAAAGGTCTGTGTCACTGCTGTTCAGGAGATAGATGAGCCAAGTGCATTCAGGGGAGTGGATGGAGGAAACACACACTTGGCACAGGTGAAAGCCAATGAGCAGAAGCTCTGAAGGGCTGGGCTGATGGGCAGCATAGCAGCTTCTTACAAGGGCAGTTTTATGTAGCATGTTCCATGGTGGGCAGTAGAGATGTCTCTACCTAAACAATTCAGGGCAGGCCAGAGAGTTTATTTATGAAAAAGATACAATAGTTCTTTCCCACTTCACAAGGTGGCTAAACAGCAACCTGAAAAGCACCCCAAAATACCAAGTAATACTTATAAATGTAAAGTATTATTTCTGTTCATCTCTCTGGGGACTTTGATCTCTTGCCTATTGGCCTCCTTTCATCAAACCAACACTTCCTGACTGCACAGTGAGAACAGGGATGCTACTGTCATATTCTTGCCTCAAAATCATACTTACTCAATACCTGTCACATGCAGTGAGCAACAACTGACATCTGTGGTGACTAGGGTGAGGGGAAGAGCAAAAGCATTATAATGCACAGTGTCATGGACCAACAGTTCTCTCCAGAGAAGCGAGATACATATATGTATATATTTCAAGCCACTTTACATGAAAGGCTGCCTCTTTTGGTCACTGGCAAAGCAAGCAGTCTAACTGCCAGTGCAACAGCTGGGATTCAAATGTAGTTTGGTGTTGTCTAAAATCTGCTGATCGTTAATTTTTTCAATGCTTACAGCCCAGAACACTTAAATGTAAATCTTTATAACTCTGTACTCATTCCTATTTAATTTTTCCAAGGCAGCACAATTAGATTCTAAAAGTGAAGATGAAATGCAGTGGGTGGGTGTGTACTTGGGGGAGCGGTACAGAGAAAGCAGGAGGTGTAGGGAGAAAGGAGGATAAAGAGGCAAACATCTTTGAGACCTTGAGTTATGTAGAGATCCCTTACATGGTAACAATAAAATGCACAAATCATTTAAAAAGATTGATAAGTTGGACTTTATAATTAAAATCTGCTCTTCAAAAGACAGTTAAAAAAATAAAAAACAAGTCACATATTGGGAGAAAATATTTACAAATTACATATCTGATAATTACTTATATCCAGACCATATAAAGAACTCTCCAAATACAATTTTTAAAAATCCTAATCCAATACAATGGGCAAAAGGTTTGAACTGTTGCTTTACCAAAACAGCGATACAGGTGGCAAAAGGGCACAAGAAAAGATGTTCAACATCATCAGCTATTAGGCAACTGCAAGTTAAGACCACAATGAAACACCACTATGCACCAATATAAATAGTGAAAGGAAAAAAGAAAACTACCAAGTGCTATCAAGGAACTGCTGCAACTGGACCTCTAATACATTGCCAGTGGAATGCACAATGGTACAGTCTCTCTGGAAAACAGTTTGGCAGTTTCTTCCCACAAGAATCTGCAATTCCATTCCTAGCTATTTACTTAAGAGAAAGGAAAACGTACGTCTACACAAAGGCTTGTACACAAATCTTTATAGCAGCTTAACCATAATCATCAAAATCTGGAAACAATCCAAATGTCCATCACCTGGTGAATGGATAAACAAATTGTGGTACACCAAACAGTGAAATACTACTACCCAGAAATCCAGCAATCAAAAAGAGCTCTTAATATATATGCAATAATACTGATGAATCTCAAAAGCTTTATGCTAAGTGAAAGTGGTCAGTCACAAAAGGCTGCATACTGTATACTGTATGATTCCATTTATATGAGACAAATTGGATCAGTGGTTGCCAGGGGCTGTGGAAAAGTAGAGGACTGCTCTCAAAGGGCCGTGAAGGAACTTGTGGTGATGAAAACATTCCATCTCTTGCTTGTGGTGGCAGCGGTCATTTTGTCCAAACTGGTACGACTACACCTAAAAGGGTGAATTTTACTGTACATAGATAAATACAGGAGAGGTGAGGATCCTTCAAAGAAACAATTCCAATTTTAGGAGAAAAACTGTTTTGTATTTCTTCAAGTGATACATACCAGAATTTATCTTGGAAATTATTAAAAGCTCAGAGTTTCTGTCTCAACCACAATAGATTAAAACCTTCCATATGAAATGCATTTAACTCCTTAATTATTTTAGAAGGTATAAAATCTGAATTAATGTCAAAGTACAGTGATCAATTATATCAGTAA
Source organism: Monodon monoceros (assembly GCF_005190385.1). Taxonomy (NCBI): domain Eukaryota; kingdom Metazoa; phylum Chordata; class Mammalia; order Artiodactyla; family Monodontidae; genus Monodon; species Monodon monoceros. Next base: position 37,873,529 of record NW_021703765.1, read on the forward strand.
ACTTCTGATTCTATCCTACGTGTCATATGTAAAGTTTTTCCAAAGGTTGATCAGTATTTTCTAGGGCTAAATAATTACTTTCTCTTACTCCATATACTTCTAGCCAAGGCTCTCCAGAAACTTCAAGCCTAAAAAGAGAGTCTCAGCTCAAAAGCAGCTTTGGAGAAAATAGAAGCATCATTCTCTTGGACCTAAAACTTCAGTCTTCTGAGTATGTTAAGGTGCTTATCTTCCCTCTCCCAAGAACACTGAATTCTCAGGCACCTACACCTAGAATGACTAATTTTGCACTGTACCGACCAGGCAGAGGTATGAGATATGAGACCCTTCAATAGATCTGTTCATTTAATTTGTAGCTGAAATTTCTGCCAGAAAAACTGAAAGACTTTAAAAAATGATATTTATCTCTAACATTGTAAAGAAAAGCAAGGTTATTTTATTTACTAATTATATATTCCATTTGCTCTATTTCTCAGAACTATAATGAAACCTATTCATTCATTTATTATTATTTCATACATTCAAAACACACAAACTCAGTAAATGTAGGGAATGTGTCAAATGCAAGGAATACAAACATGAACAAAATATTCCTTCCCTTACGAAGTTTAGAGTTGTCTCCAGGAAAGCAGGCATTAGTCAAACACTCACATAAACGTGAAATTTCAATCGTGATAACTGCTTTGGAGGGAGGTACACAGCACTATACACATCTGTAAAAGAGATCTGACTTTGTCAAAAAGGCTTCCCTGAGGAAGACATGATTTGAAGAGAAAATGAGCATTTGGGGCAGTGAGTAGCAAGGATTCTATAGCAGGAAGGAGCCCAACACTCAAAGGCCAGTGGATCAAAGACAAAAGAGGTGAAAACTGTGATTGCGACAAAGCTGGAGCTGGATAAAAGTGGGCAGATTCAAGAGGTATTAAGGGACAAACTCAATGGGATTTAAGGATGAGTCAGGTGGGGGTAAAGAGGAGGAAATCCTGGCCTATACAAGTGGATGCAGAGTGTTGCCAGTCATAGAAACAGGGACCAGTAAAAAGAGGACCAATTTTTGGAAAGGAGGAAAAGATGGGAAGAAATGTAAGTTTGACTTTGGACATGCTGAGTATGAGGTACCTCTGATACCCTCAAAGAGATGTTAACCACAGCTGAGGACACAAAAGTTTGAGGCTCAAAGTGGGGTTCTCTGTATATCTCTGTAAAGATATACAGATAGAAGCCCCTGCTCCTGTGCAACTTTGCAGGGGCAGACAGACTAAAAAAAAATCAATACATGAAGCAACTTTTGTGGAGTGTAATTTCCCTCCTAAAGTGTGGGCTGGACTTAGGGACTTGCTTCTAACCAATAGAATATGGTGGAAGTAATGATGTGTGATTTCAAGGCTAGTCATAAAGCACAGTTCTCTTCCCAGCTCTCTCTCAGATCACACACTCTGGGGAAAGCCAGAACCACTTTGGAAGCAGACCCAGTCAAGCCTTCATCTTGACTGCAACATCATATAAGATCCTGAGTCAATACCACCTTGCTAAGCTACTCCTGCATTCCTGACCCAAAGAAAATATGAGATAATAAATGTTTATTGTTTAAAGCCATTAAGTTTTGAGGCAGTTAGGTAGTTCATTACTCATCAATAGAGAACTTCACAGAAAACTAGGACTAGAAAGGAAATTCTTTAACTTATATAGCAAACATATTTAATGATGGGATTCCCGATGCATTTCTGTAACATTGTAAATAAGAAAAGTTATGCATCCTCACTTCAATCTGATATTGTACTGGAGGTCTAAACAATATGACAAGAAAAGGAATAAGAATTAGGGGATTAAAAAGAGACAAAATTATCTGCAGATAGCATGTCTTCTGTATAGAAACTCTAAAAGAAATCAATAAATAAACCATTAGAGCTAATTCATTATTTCATCAAGGTTGCTGAATACAAGGTAAACATATAACATCAATCATGCTTCTTCATGATAATAACTAATTAGGATATATAAAGGAAAACATCACATTCAAAGCAGCTATAAAAACCCTAAGGTATTTGGAAATAAACTTAACAAAATATGTGCAAGACATGGAGAAAATTGAGGAGCTTTGTCGAAGGACATAAAAGAACACCTGACTAACGGATAGATGTACCATGTTCAGGAAAAACAAACAAGCAACTTCTTCCTAAATTAATTTAATTCTAATCAAAACACAAATGAAACCTTTAGGGACTGGATTTATTATAAAGCAGAAGTATCTACAGCCATGTGGTACCCCAAAACAAACCTAAACATGTGTGGAAAATTGGAAAGGTGATACTATAAATCAGAGCAGAAAACTGATAAAGGAACAAATAGCTTTCCAAATGGTAAAAAATAAATTTAGATCCTACCATATACCAGTAACAAGAGTAAATCTATGAATAGATCATAACTCCTATAAAATTTACTGGCTGAAATGTTTTAATTTAGAGCATTCAGTGTTTGGTATCTTAAGTGGAATGTCAGTTTCCAATGTGATAAACAGACTTAGCTCCTAGCAATACCTTTAAAAGTGAATGTTTTTCCTAGTTACAAAGTAATATATGCTCAATACAAAGAACCTGGCAAACACAGAGAAGTAAAATAAAAGATACAAAGCCATCTATAAACCCCCATCCCACTTAAACACTATTACCAGTGGGATAAGTGCCCTCCCAGTCATTCAGAATAGCTCATAGATACATCGTTTTAAAGCAAGTTTGTAATGTCTATTTTGACTCAAACATTTTAATGTCTTAAATGTCCCTATCGGGGGAAAAGAATGGAATGGCTGTGACTATAAAGGGGTAGCAGGAGACACCTCTGTGGTGATGCTGTTGTGATTTTTTTTTAATTGCAGTAATACGCTCAACAGACATTTCTAACCTCTCTTTCCACCCCAACCACTGAGTATCCTGTCTTAGGCAACAAATGTCTTAATGGTCACTTTAAAATAGCCCTGATATCCACAAAGCTATGTCAAAATGCCACATATTGTTTTATACTTAAAGAACAGACATAAAATAGACACAAACTGAGGTGGCTTCCTGGCTCATGATTCTGACTTGTGCTCTCCCCACTCTCCCCCAAGGGTTTCTTCTGGTAACAGACCTAGCCCCCTGGCCACAGGATAGCCAAATGACCTGGCCAGGTCAACCACAGGATCTCACCCCTTGGCTTCCCGAGTCACAGAGCTGGAAGACTGTGCTAATCTAGCACTGCAGTCAGCTACACTGCCCAACATGTAGAGAAAGCTGACCTGCAGTCCAAGAGGATGAGCCCAGAGGCACACAGGATGAGAGGCAAAGGTGACGGAGTCCCTGACTCTACTTTGGCTTTTGTGAACACCCAGGAATCCTTCTATTAATCCCCTTTTCTGTTCATGACAGTTTGAATTGGCTTCCTAACACACATCTGGGATGGCCACTGGGGGGATGGGGGGGTAGGGGACAGAGGAGACCTACAGGTAAAAATCAAACAGGTTCTGGTCCACTGGTGAGGTTCCCCTCTACTAGTCATAAACAATTATACATTATGAGGCAGACTACACTATTTGAAAAGATACTTTTTAATGCCCCAAATCACAAAAACATATCAAGTATCAAAAGTAGGTATAAAACAAATCACAGATATAAAGGATCACAACACAACATACACATGTATCCACCACTCAGTTTAAGAATAAGAACATCACCTTTAAAGTTCCCTCTCCAATACCATCTCTTCCTAGCTCCTCGAAGACCACCTCTATTCTGAACTTAACATTCTTTCTTTTCCTGATAGTTTTACCTCACTGTTATCCTTAAAAATGCCTTGTTTACATTTTCTGTTTCTGAACTGCTTATAAATGGAAGAATCTGAGACCTGCTTTTCTTCTAACACTACGTTCCTGAGAACCATCCATTTGTTGCATGTAGTTGCAGTCAGTTCATTTTCACTACTGTCTAATATTCAATTGGCTTATAATTATACACTATGAGGCTTACCACAGTTTATTCCTTCTACCCTTAATAAACATGTGGTTATTTCTAGGTTTCTGTTATTACAAGCAGTACTGCTATGAATATTCCTGAACACGTTTCCTGGAACAAATGTGCCAAGGGTCAGCAAACTTCTTCTGCAAAAGGCCAGATTGTAAACATTTTAGGCTTTGCGGGACATAAGATCTCTACTGCAACCACTCAAATCTGGTGTTGTACCACAAAAGCAGCCAAAAGTGATATGTAACCAAGAAAGTGTGACAGTATTCCAATAGAACTTTATTTATGGGCACTGAAATTTGAATCTCATTTAATTTTCATATTACAAATTATGAAATATTATTTTTATTTTTTTAACCATTTAAAATGTTAAAAACCTTTCTTAATTCATGAGTTGTCACACCAACCCTGATCTACAGTACATACCTAGGGGAATTAGGTCATAGGGTATACATATTTTCAATATGACTAATATGGCAAATTTGTTTTCCCAGGTGTTTGAAACAAATTAGAAAGAAAAATGAGAGCTCTGGATGTGTTATATCCTTGGCAACAGTTATTGATGTCAAACTATTTTATTTTTTGACAATCTGGTAAGTGTGTAGTTGTTATCTTAATATAGTTTGAATCTGCATTTTCCCACCATCTCTGACATTACTGGTCATTCCATTTCCTCTTCTCTAATGTACCTATTGAAGTTTAGTCCATTATTCTATTGGGTGGGGTCGTTTTGTCTTTTTCCTATTAGTTTGTGAAGATCTTTATACAGTCTAGATTCTAATCCATGTCAGTTACATGTACTACAAGTAACTTTTCCAGTTTATAGCTTATCTTCTTAACAAGAGGTGTCTTTTATAATTTTATTTTTTTCTTTCTGGCTGCGGCACACAGTTTGTGGGATCTTAGTTCCCCAACCAGGGATTGAACCCAGGCCCTAAGCAATGAGAGCTCGGAGTTCTAATCACTGGACTGCTAGGGAATTCCCAAGAGGTGTCTCTTATAGTTCACATTTTCTATGTCTTAAGAAACTCTTCTCTATCTAGAGATCATTAAAAATAATGTTTTAATGTCTAAAAATTTTAATGTTTTACCTTTCCAGTTTAAGTAGAGATTCAATGTCATCTTCTTCCATGTGGATAACCAATTGCCCCAATACTATTTATGGAAAAGCTCATCCTCTCCCTAGAAGTGTGCAATGCCAACTTTGTCATAAACCAGGTTTCTGAGGTTCTATGTTCTGTTCCACTGGTCTGTCTATCCCTACACCACATGGCTGTCTTAATTATTCCAGCTTTATGATATATTTTTTTCTTTCCGGATGCGCAGGCTCAGCGGCCATGGCTCACGGGCCCAGCCCCTCCGCGGCACGTGGGATCTTCCTGGACCGGGGCACGAACCCGTGTCCCCTGCATCGCCAGGCAGACTCTCAACCACTGCACCACCAGGGGAGCCCTATAATAATTTTTGATACACAGAAAAGCAAGTATTCTCACCTTTCACTACTTGAGGAGGGCCTTGGCTACTTCTGACCCACTGGCTTTCCTTAGCTATGACGACCATTTAATTACTTAAAATGATATTCCATCTACTGCAAAAGAAATCTAGTAGTTAAAAGTGCTTACATGTCTATGGTAGAACAATTCTACTGTTCTGAAAAAATAAACCAATTACAAATTCATAAAGGTCATAAAAAAAGAAGTTGGAGATGAAAAGAGGAATTCAAGAGAAGTCTAAAAGAAAAGTTCTAAAAATGTTTTTCAAAATGACAGCACTATTAAAATAAATGCACAGCACCTAACCTTTACGTCTACTATATTGTTATTCCTTAAAAAAAATGGCTTCAGTATTTTAGAGTCACAATCATTCCATGCTGTCTGGATATTTATTGAGTCTTAGCCAACTACGTTCTTGCTACCATGTCAGACACTGTAGATGGTAGGAGCATGAAGGCAGTGATCCACACCACAGAAGCTCTTATCACACTATTAAATACCAGTGTAAGAGACACGCCATTCACATTACAAAAGAGAAACATCAACTCAGGAAACCTGGCAGGAAAAAGACATCCAGATAGGGAAGTTTCTAAATAGGTTTTATCAGGCAGTGTAAGACACTAAACTTTTCTGCAACAAGGTTTTCTTTAAATTTTTTTCTATAGTTGTTTTGTTTCTGTCTCTCCTTTAGCTAAATCCCTTTAAGGGCTTCCCGATGTCCTGTTATTTTGTTCTAAAGAACACTGTTTGCAAGACCACAGGGACAGAGTCCGCACTTAAGAAATTCCATGGTCAAATAAGTTAGGGAAATGTTACATACTCCATTCGCTGTACATCACTGCACCAAAGGTTCTGTGAAGTCCTGCAATAAGGAAAGCTATGCAAGTTTGTTAACTCAGAACTTCTCATATTCAAGCATGGAACCTTCCCCATCTACTTTGTCTTTCTTTTTTGCATAACACAAACAAGGTTTCAAAGAGCAATAAATAAACTAGTAAAGATTGGTTCCAAATCCTGGAACCAGGCAATTTTTAAATTATGGGTTATTTTCTTTCTGCAAAACTGTTATTTCTGTGAGTCTGCAAATTGCATAAAAAAGAGATCCCATTGTGTTTAAAAGCTTCTCATGAGGCAGACCTTCAGAGAGAAGGTTAATTTTGTAATATCTTGATTCAACTAATTTAAGTTCATATTTCTGTATCGTTCTTTAACATAACATATACCTGTATATAATACTAATAATTATGGACAAAAATGGGAAATCCAAAAATCACCATTATATAAATCCCTAAAAGAAAAGAATCTATAAACCTCCCCTCAGGTAAGTGAAATTTGCATACTATTTCTACTATCAATTATTTTTTCTAAGTATAGCGTATATTATAAAAATATATCATCATTAAATTTTGCATTCAGCAAATGAAGCATTATTTCATGTAGGAGTCTGAGAGGAAAGAGTTAACAAAGAGTCCTACCCAGTCCTTGCTAAACCCTGGGGGATGCCTACAGCCATGGCAATGACCCCTGGCCAAACTCTGAGAACTAAACTCCTGGAATGTTCACAGTCACTGGTTAAGGATGTTAGAGGTGATGAATCAGGATGTACCAGGCTGTCAGCATTGTTTAAAGTAATCATCAAGATTTATGATGCGCACCTGGTATCTGGTCTGGAGCCCTAAGTTTCAGTTGCCATGGCTGGCCACATGGCAGTAGTATGCCTATGTAACCAGCTTCCTATAAAAACTCTGGACTGGAATACTCATGGGCTTCCCTGTCTGACACATCTTGTACGTGTCTCTATCACTCACAGCTAGAGGGGAAATCGTGTCCCTGTGATCCTCACAGAGGGAAGATTTAGAAGTCCGTGCCTGATCTCTCTAGCAATCACCTACATATATCTTTTTCCTGCTGTTCTTGCACTGTAACCTTTGCCGTAATAAAAAACTTAGCCATGAGTACAACATTATGTTGAGTTGTGTCAGTCTTTCCAGCAAATCAAATAGTGGGCAGTCATGGGACCCTCAAAATAAACACCACTAAAGAATTTCGTTTGCCATAATACCTACTTCTCTCATTACTTTTCAGAAGCTAAATGATCAAAAGAACAATATCCTTAAATGAATAAATCAGTGTACAGGATAAAAGCTAAGATGTAAGACTGAGATTACTGTCCTTAGAAAGGCTTGGTTGCAAGGTTAGCCCTTGGCTGGTGTCTGGGAACTTGAAGGATAAACAGTTCCCTACAATGATATAAAACTTACCTTAAATGATAAGTGGGCCTCACTGTGCCTAAACTGTTTATACAAACATTATGGTTTATGCAAAACATGTTTTCCTTCTGGGAGTCTGAAATTTTGGTACATGCAAGGTGGAAGGCGGCTCCATTACCAGGTCCAATAAAAACATTGGCACAGAGTCTAATGAGTTTCCCTGGTTGACAGCACTTCACATGTGTTGTCAAAATTCATTGCTGGAGGAATTAAGCTCATCCGGTGGGAATCTACTGGGAGAGGACTCTTGGAAGCTAGTGACTAGTCTCCTCCAGACTTCACCCCATGCACTTTTTCCCTTTGTAATATTGCTGTGTATCCTTTCGCTGTAATAAATCTTAGCCATTATTATGATCATATGCTGAATCCTATGAGCCCTCCTAGCCAGTCACTAAACCTGGGGTTGGTCTTGGGGACACCCAACACAACCAGCATTTTAAAACCGAAATGAGGGTCTGTTAGGCCAAATGCTGAAATTCAAATTTCAATTCCAAAACGTATTAGTTATGTGATCCTAACAATTGTACTTTATTTGCATAAATCTGGGCCTTTTTATTCCTCTGAATGAGAAAAACATACCCACCTTATAGTCCCTGAATTAAATGAAGTAATGCACAACACACTCATAGTGAACACTCAGTAAATATTAAATAGCATTTCTAGAGGCTCTTTCTCAGATGAAATGAAAAATCAGGAATCTTTTATATTTGTACTGATGCAATGAGAATTCAAACGGCCATTTGGAGTACTGCAAAGAGAAGCTCAGAGACAAACTTTAACCCTCCATCTCCATAACACTGGTGCTATGAGTGCTTTCCAGTCCACATGACAGGATTATTGGTTGAGCGCAAGCAGGTTAAACCGCATATAATAAGTATCTTTCTATTTCTAAACCTGGTCTTCATTTAGTCTTCAAATTGACCTCCTGAATGAGAAGTGAATGCATGAATATTAATTAGTACTGTGGCTATGCTTGATGGTTTTATTTCTCAAATTACTACACTAGGATTTTAGTACAAGCCATTTTCTTGTGTGTATATGAGGCATAAAGTCCAATGAACATAAGTTTGAACCTACATCACAATAAGAGCAAATCCCAATGTAAAGAGAAGTACAACCCTCAAGTCATTTACTCCCAGCTATCAACTTACCCCAAAGTGGTTTTTCAAATGAATTCATATCCCAAATCCACATGTCCCACATCTCCTGTTGAAAAATAAATTTCCTAAAATCAGTTTATTACAGAATAACTCTCTCCTCCCCCCATTACCTCAGCCACCCTATTCCACTGGACTATACACCAGCCACAACCTGAGGACAAGGACCAAGTCTTACCAGCTACTTCCCCAATGCTGAGCACAATACCTGGCACAAAATATGTGTTCAGTTAATGTTTATTACATGAATAAGTGAATCAGTGAATAAAGTAATTCTGAGATCCAACACCAAGCTCAGTAGAAATACTGTAAAAAGCATCTCTCCTCCTCTTAGAAATCTATGAGGATATTAACTTCCCAGGTGGGAAGGCCAAGAACACACAGACAGCACCTGTGGCAGATACTGTTTGTTCCTTATCTCCCACCCCATGTTTTTCATGGCATTAGGCCCCTAACTGAATTCAAGTGATCATTCTCTGCTATACTGCCTATTCTTGATTGGTCCAAGTCAACTGTGACTGTTCTACTCCTCTTGCCAGTGTAAGTAACCAAATCTCAACCAATAGGATCTGAGGGGAAATCTATTGGGAAGCATTCAGGAAAAGTTATGCTCCCTCATAGAGATGCTGAAGGAGAAACTATACTTTCCTGGCTTTGGATATTGTTTGCAGAGCATACTTAGAAGTGCTGCAGCCATCTTGAGGTCATGAGGGAAGCCAACATCAGCATGCTAAGGATGACAACATGAAAGCATGGAAAGCAAAAGGGACCCTGTTGTATCGTGGGGCCACTAACGGACTAGCCCTGAAATCCCTTGGTCTAGGCTTCTTGTTACCGGAGAGGATAAAGCCCTATTTGTTTAACTGGGTATTCTGCTACTATAGTCAAAAGCATGCCAATACATCACTCTGCAACCTACAATTACTGATTTAGATAGGCACATATCCTGTGAAGAAAAAAGTGAGATGTGAACCAGTGGAGGATCCAAATTAAGGAATCTACTTTTACAGGAGACTGCATAGGAGCAGAATTTCAGTATAAATTTAACAGCTGCAAAGTAGAACCTGGTGTATAATATGCCCACTCTTAGCATTATTTAAGCTATCACAGAATCACAAATCCCTAATTCATTCAAACTTCAATAAATATCAAGTATGTACAAGACACAAAACTAAGTAGTTTGATGTACATAAATATGAAGAAGGCTCAGTTTCTGCCCTCAATGAGCTTGTAGTTTAGGAGGATATATAATAAGTTTTTGTGGCACTTTACAATTTACAGAATGCTTTTCTATCTTTGCAACAGGTACCAAGCTACAAGGAGCTATAGTGCACAAAGGAGAGAACCTGGTGAAGGAGAATGACGGGAATTGGTTTCAATTAGGAAAAGGCAAAAGGATATTTCAAGTGGACAAAACAATGTGAGCTAAAATAGGGAGGCAGGAAAATCAAGGGACATCTAGGGGACAGCAAACAGAAAAACTTGACTTTCACGCTAAGGAGCTTGAAGAGCAGTAGTCACGGGAAGTTTTCCCATGTTTTTAATTTTATCTCTTGAATACAAATGACAAATCATTACAACAGAACACTGAGGTTTCAGAAAATTTACATCTTTCCTCCCAACCATGAACTGAGATACAAGGAAATACACTGCCACCATCAGCAATGGAAACCCCGAGAGATCCTGGGGAGCAGTTTCTGGCAAGTAAAGGATCCAGCAGAAACCTCCTCCAGGCCAGAGGCCCATTTTATTTTCTGGCCAGAGAGTCCCTAAAGTCTCCAAGGTTTTGTTCTGTATTTTTGCCAGAATACCAAACTTAGCCCTGAGTCCCTCCCCTCAAATTATCGCTCTCTCTCTCTTCTTTCCTTTACCACCTTCTATGCAAGTAGTCTTCATTCTGTCTCCAATTTCTCAACTTCTCAACTCAGTGTAGTCTGGCTTCACTTAAATGAAACTGTTTTTGATCAAGTCACTCTAATGTCCTCACTACCAAGACAGGTCTCTTTCTCATACTCCTTCTATTGATGTCTCAGTCTCTTAAATTATTTGCAGAATAGGCAGGCTATAAGTAAAACATAACCTCTTCTTTTCTTGGCTCCAGGGTCATTCCTTGTTCTCCCACTTTTCTGACTATGCTTTGCAGTCTCCTTCTCTGGCTCATCCCACTCTGCCCGGGATCTGTCTGGATGCTGCCTGACACTGTAACAGCCTCGTTGGGAAATCCACCAGTTGTAAAGCATTACCCACCATGTGCTGATGGCTCCCACATCTGTAACTTCTTCCTGTGACTCTGGTTAGAATGCAAGCTCCTCCAGCATGAGAATCATGTTTTTCACACTTGAGCCCTAAAAATCTTATCAAATGTCTGAAGACAGCAGAAACTCATATATAAAATAGCATCTCCACCCCAAGTCATTCTTTATTTTGTCCTAATGCTTTACTTTCCATTCTAGCACCAAACACTAATTTACAACATAATATATCATAATTAGTTTATTAATTATCTTGTAAGCTTCATGAAGGCAGAGACTCTATTTTGTTTAATGCTATTACTACAGCACCTAGAAGACAACTTGGCACATGGTAGAAGAATTCAATAATTATTTGTAAATGAATGAAAATACCAGAAAGCAATGCCATGTAAGAAGGAATAAAGGTAACTTAAAGCATTTTAAGCTTGCTGTGTTTAGGTATAGAGCAGAGATACCTGATTAATTTTAGACTTTTTAAAATTAAATATTTTTTTAAATTAAAAGGTAACAACTAATTAAGTAAAAACAGTATATGTAATCAAAAACCAAACTGCAAAAAGGAGAAATAAGAAAACCAATCAATTCGGAATAAAATGGGAAGGAACTTAAAATCATTTTAAAAATCCAGGGCTTCCCCGGTGGCACAGTGGTTAAGAATCCGCCTGCCACTGCAGGGGACACAGGTTCGAGCCCTGGTCCGGGAAGATCCCACATGTCACAGAGCAACTAAGCTCGCGCGCCACAACTACTGAAGCCCATGCGCGCCACAACTACTGAAGCCCGCACACCTAGAGCCCGTGCTCCGCAACAAGAGAAGCCATCGCAATGAGAAGCCTGCACACAGCAACGAAGACCCAATGCAGCCAAAAAAAAAAAAAAAAATCCTAATACAAAAAACCCACAAATATAGAAAGCACAAAACAAAATGGTAGAAAAAATTCCCCATACATAAGTAATTTAAATGAAGATAAAAAGATTAAATGTATTCATTAAAAGTTATCAGATTGGACTTTTTTTAAATAAAAGCTATATGCTATTTACGATACATACATCAAAAACATAAGGATTCAGAAAAGTTAAAAGTGAAAGCAACCTCACCAAAGATATACAGATGGCAAATAAACATATGAAAAGATGCTGCACATCATACATCATCAGGAAAATACAAGTTAAACAACAAGATACCACTACACACCTACTACAATGGCAAAAATCCAGAACACTGACAACACCAAATACTGGTAAGGAACTCTCATCCAACAGAAACCATCACCTACTGCTGGTGAGAATGCAGAATGGCACAGCCACTTTAGAAGACAATTTGGCCGTTTCTTACAAAACTAAACATATTCTTATCATACCATCCAGCAATCATGCTCCTTGGTATTTACCCAAAGAAGCTGAAACCTTTCGCTCACATAAAAACGTGCACAGGGATGTTTACACAGTAGCTTTATTCATAATTGCGAAAAACTGGAAGCAACTGGGATGTCCCTCAGTAGGTGAATGGATGGATGAACTGTGGTTCATCCAGACAATGGAATATTAGTCAGTGTTAAAAAGAAATGAGCTATCAAGCTATGAAAAGCCATGAAGGAACCTTAAATGCGCATTACTGTGAAAAAAGCCAATCTGAAAAGGCTACATACTGTATGATTCCAACTATAAGACATCCTAGAAAAGGCAAAATTATGGAGCAAAAAAAAAAAAAAAAAATCAGTGGTTGCCAGGGATGGGGGCTGGAGGTCAGGATAAATAGAGGGTAGGATTTAGGGGGCAGTGAAAATACTCTGTATGATATTATAATGATGGATATGTGCCTTTATATATTGGTCCAAACTCAAAGAATATACACACCTCCAAGAGTGAGCCCTTAGGTAATCTATGTACTTGACTGATTATAATGTGTCAACGTAGGTTTATCCTTGGTTAAAACAAAACAAAAAAAAACAAATGCACCACTCTGGTGAGTGATGCTGATAATGAGGAGGTTATACATTTGTGGGGGCAGGGGGCATATGGACTGAAATCTCTGTACTTTCCTCTCAATTTTATGGTAAACCTAAAATTGTTTTCAAAATAAAGGCTTTTTTTTAAAAAATTGAAAGCACAGAAGTTTTACACACATAAAGGTTGAATAGCTTATACTGGACTAACCCTCCCACAAACAACAATCACAAACTCTGGCTGAAAGATAAAAACAACTAAACACACTGGAGAGCAATCAAAAGGCAGAAACTAGACAGAAGCCAACCCTTGAAAGAGGGGAACTATGCTAGGTGAGCTCTGCCTTTATACAAGTGCATGCCTGAGGGCAGATACCAGCCGACACTGTGTAGAGAAGCTGAAGTTCAAGAAGGAATTCACAATCATATTGGTTCATGGCATCAAAATATGAAGTCCGGAGCTAAAAGAGCAATAGGAAAGTGAGCAGAGATATCCTAGAAAAGAGGGAACCCCGAAATATGTATATAACCTCCACCACAATCCTTAGGTAAGCCCTGGACCACACAACACGGAAGAGACTGCAGAGGTCCAAAATGAAAGCAACAGCCAGACAGCTGTAAGAACTGAACAAAGAAATCAGCTATTGCCCAATGCAGGGTAAACAGAGCTTGGAGTTTAGGTCTAGTCAGTTGACTGCCTGCTGGAGCAACAAAGAGTCAATAATCGTTAAGACAAAACAGAATTGCAGGTCACAAAAACATATCCACAATACCCAGTATACAATAAAAACTTACTAGACATGAGAATAAACAGGAAAATGTGACCCACAGTCAAGAGAAAAAAGCAGTCAATACACACCGAACGCAAGATTACTCAGACGTTGGAATTAGTTGACGAGGACTACTATAAATACTATAAAGTGGCTACTATAAATATGTTCAGGAACTTAATAATAAAGAGAGGGAACTCTCATCAGACAAATGAAAACTACAAAAAAGGAACCGTACAGAACCATGTAGAACACAAAGATAAAGTCTGAAAAATTTACTTGGCAGGTTTAAAGCAAATTAGCAACAACAGAATACAGGGTCAGTCACCGTAAAGACAGATAAAAAAACAATAACCTAATCTGAAGATCTGAGTGGAAAGAAAAATATTTTAATAAACAAAGAGCCTCAGTGAGCTCACTGAGCAGAGGTACAGAACCATAAAGTTTAACATAAGTGAAACTAGAGTCCCAAAAAGTAGGGCACAGAGAAAATTATGCAGAAAAGTATACATAAAAATAAGAGCTGAAAATGTCCACAGTTGGTAGAAAACATAAAATTGCAAATCTAAGTTCAGTGAACCCTAAGCAAGATAAATACAAAGAAAATCACAACTAGAGCACATCACATTCAAACTGCTGAAAATTAAAGATTCAGAAAAAATCTTGAAAGCAGCAGAGAGAGGAAAAAGACATATTAAATACAGAGAAAAAAAGAATGACTTCTCATTATATGAAACAAAGACATTTTCAGATAAAGAAAAAGCCAAAACAACTCATGCCTCATAGACCTGCACTACAAGAAATGCTAACAGAAGTTGTTCAGGCAGAAGGAAAACGACACCAGATGGAAACTCAGATCTGTAAGGAGAAATGAAAAACATCAGCAATGGTAAGTATCAGTAAATACAAAAGTCTGGTTTTTTTCCCCTCCTGATTTCTTAAAAGACATGGCTGATTAAAACAAAATTTATAACTTTGTATTGTACAATTTATTAATATGAAGACATAATATATGGCAAAATTAGAGCCAAGGATAGAGGTGGGAGGAAGCTTAACTATATGGTTGCAAGGGACTTAACATTTTATGTGAAATAATACAACCTTGCACCTACCTATTCATGATATTTAAAACAAAAACAAATGAATGCTAGGAAACTAGAAATAGAATGAATTTTGTTAACCTGAGAGAGGATATCTGCCCTAAATCTACAGTAAACAAAATACTTATTGATGAAGTGTTGTAAGCATTCCCTTTGAAGTTAGGAAAAGGACAAAAATGCTTTCTATCACTTTTCCCTTCCAACAATGTACTAGAATTCCTATCCAGAACAGTAAAACAAGAAAAAGAAACAAAAAATTTAAGAATTGGAAAGACGAAAACAGAAAAACAACAAAAGAAATGATAGCAAATCCAAGAAAATAAAGGCAATTAGAACTAATGAGAACTTGTAGCAAGGCTGCTGGATTCAAGATCAACATACAAAACTCAATGAATTCTTGGGTTTCTCTGGTGGCGCAGTGGTTAAGAATCTGCCTGCCAATGCAGGGGACACGGGTTCAAGCCCTGGTCCAGGAAGATCCCATGTGCCACGGAGCAACTAAGCCCGTGCACCACAACTACTGAGCCTGCAGTCTAGAGCCCGTGAGCCACAACTACTGAGCCCGCATACTACAACTACTGAAGCCCGCGCGCCTAGAGCCTGTGCTCTGCAACAAGAGAAGCCACTGCAATGAGCAGTCCGTGCACCACAACGAAGAGTAGCCCCTGCTCGCTGCAACTAGAGAAAGCCCGCACGCTGCAACAAAGACCCAGTGCAGCCAAAAATAAATAAATAAATAAAATTTTAAAAAGATTTAAAAAACAAAATTCAATGAATTCCTTTGCCAATAATAACTACAAAAATGCTTAGAAAGACCTTTTAAAAAATGAAGTAAATTCTCTTCATATTAATCTATATACTGACTACAGCTCCAATCAAAATCTCAATGTAGTCTTTTATAAAACTTTAAAAGCAGATGCTAAAATCATACTGAATAGCAAAGCCATGAAAACCAATAAGATTCTGAACAACAAGGTGAGGGAACTCTGTCTACCATATATCAATCAAGCTACAGTAATTAAGTCAGTGTGAATCATGGGCAGAGACAGATTAAAAGACCAGTGAAACAGAATAGAGAGTCCAGGATCAGACCTACATGAACATACAAACAACACATGACACAGGTGGCACTACAAATCAGTATGAAAGGGATGGGCTATTTAATAAATGTTCGTCCATATGTAAAAATAAAATCCCTACCTCACACCATACAAAAAACCAATTCCAGGTGGATTAAAGATTTAAGGATACAAATCTCTAAAACTTTAAAAGAAAATATAGGCAAATATCTTTATGTCCCTGGTTACATAAGAATTTCTTAAAGAATACTCAAAAAGCACAAACCATAAAAGAAAAAATAATTACTACATGAAAATTAAAAATTTTAATATAACCAACATCATAGACATTTAAATGATAAGCCAGAGACTGGGGGAAAATATCCACAACAGAAATTATCAGCAAAAGATTAGTATCAGGATGTATTAAAAACTCCTCCAAATCAAAACAAACAACAACACACAAGTGAAAAATAGCCAAAAGGTATGAACAGGCAAATCACAGACAAGGAACCATAAACAGCCAATGAACATATGAAAATATACTCAACCTCGGCAGTATTCAGGGAAATGAGTTTGACCTCAACAGATGAGCAGCAACACAAGTGTCAGGAAGGAATAAAAAGCCACTCCTACAATGTTGTTATAAGTGTAATCTGGCACAGCCACTTCAGAGAGCAATCTGACAATATCTAGCAAAGCTGAAGAAAGCACTACCCTATCACTCAGTAATTCCACTTCTAGATATACACCCGGAAGAAACTCTGCACATACTTATAAGGAGAAATGTACAAAGACTGCAGCATTGTTTATGATGGGGGAAAAAAGGTAACAACATAAATGTGCATCAAGAGGAAACATGAACTGTATAATACTACATACTAGTTAAAATTAAACTAGAACTATGTGCATCTATCTGGGTAAACAATGCTGAATGAAGAAAAAAGCAATCTGCATATGCACAGTATGTTCCATTTATATAGTTTCAAAATATATTAAAATAAGACACTTCATGGACATAAGTATGTACTGTAAAGGTAAAATAATATGCATGAGAATAATATACCAAATTCACATATGGTTAACTCTGAGGAGGAAGGAAAGGGCTTCAACTATAATGGAACTTTTTTATATATAAAAGACCTAAATTGTGGCAGGTTGTTAGTTCCTCACTGAATACCTACTTTCCTCTTCTTTCTTACAAATCAAACTGCTGTATTAATGAGTGGCAATTTACATATCCTGGCCTGCCACACAGATTAAGGTAGCTAGTAAGATCAAACCAGAAATCACTGGGTGGGGTATGGGAAAGGTATTGAAAGGGAACTGACTTCACTGCCCGGAACATGAACACAAAGGATGGAGCTACAAGGACATTCTTTGCAACCATGAGAAGACCTTGAGAAAGCAAGCCACAGGCTAAGGACTGAAAAGCAGAAAGATAAGAGGAGTAGGGTGCTTGATGACCACACAGCTGCCATGTCCTGGGAGGAAAAAACTCTCTTTAAAAGCACCTCTTTTGGGGGGGGGAAGAAGGGAAACACATCTTTTAGATGCAGCCAAACCTAATACTAACTGAAGAGAATCAAGTAGAGAAAAATGTAAAGATAAGACACAGGGGAAAGGTGAGTTCATGACTGTTCCTGGGCTTCTGCTACTGTACTTTACTGTATGTTTAAAATCTTTTATTTAAAAAATATATTTTACTTCTCAGATTTTAAACAGAGATTCTCAAATGTTACCCACAGATGGCTGTTGGCCCACAGATCAAGCCAAAATGCACAGGCAATGTGTATGTGCTATGAGGTGGCCAACCAGAGTGGATAAAGAATCCACTAGAAACTGGCCAACCACACTGAGAATGCAGACAGTGCTATGCTATTACCACCAGCACTGCTACCGCCAGTTTGGATAACAAACAAGACTGTAAGATCCCACAGTCTCTTGGCTCTGGGCTTGGGATGAGAAAAACCAAAAACAATTTGCAGACTAAATGGAAATCTCTGTTGTCATTCCCTTTTCCCTATTTTTCCATCTCCCATGCACTCCCCAGAGCTCAGTGCCATACTTTTCCTCCTCCTCCACTGAATCATCTGGGAAGAGAGAAGGAAGAAAAAATATCAAAGGACGATAGTACCCTCAAATGAAATTTGGTTGTCTTTTACGACTGCAAACATGAAGGGTCTTTTGAGAGCTACTTCACTTAAACACTGTCTTACGTTACTTGGAGGTTAACTTAAGTGACCTTTTGGGATTGAAAAAGTTTTAAATTTGCTCAACAGACCAAATGAAAACAGAAATTTGGGATGGGGGTAGAGATCAGATTTTGGTCCAAGAT
The DNA here is from genome assembly GCF_005190385.1 of Monodon monoceros. NCBI lineage: Eukaryota > Metazoa > Chordata > Mammalia > Artiodactyla > Monodontidae > Monodon > Monodon monoceros. Next base: position 37,891,905 of record NW_021703765.1, read on the forward strand.
AATGGTCTGAAATATTTAGTTACCATTAAAAAAAAAACAACCCTTTGTTCATTTATTAGCATGTTACAGAAAGATGGTACTCTAGTTAGTCATGAATTCTACTTCATAGACTTATCACAGGTACCACACACTACAAAACACTCTTCATCTTCTTCCCTTAACTAGTCAGCAATCTGGTACACTGGTTTTGGTTTTTGTGGGGTTTTTCCCTCCTAATTTTGTTACTCTAATGCCACTTAACTTCTTTTCTTAGCTTATATTGTTTCTGCATTCTCTCTTGATGTTTTTACTCAACTTTCTGGCCCCTTGCCTTTTGTTTTTGTGAATAGCTATTCTCTACCTCACTGCCTCAATTTAGTTTTCTCCTAGTTTCACATGGCTTCTGATACTAGTTAAGGACTTCTGCACTGACACTAGGTAAGGTCCATGCTAGGAGATAACATCCCAAGTGCCTTTTCTTGGAATTTTTTTCAGCTCTTTGGGAGTAGACATAGGATTTGCTTCCTGCTCTCAGAAACCCTCAAAACCACTGCAATTAGGATGTTATTCACTTAACAATATAATAGAAAGTTAACAGGAAAACTGTTGAAAAAGTCCCTGAAATAATCCTGTTATTTAATTCAGTAACTCAAAACATTACTTCTGCACTATTTTTTAAAATTCCACTTAATTCTCAAAATTGCATTCTGCTAAAACCTCTAAACACTTGGGTTATCTTCCCTTATTATACACTGAACAGTTACACATGTTTTTCTTTATTACCGACAAAAATACCATAGCTAAAAGATAAATTTTTTGCAGATGACATTTCTCCATTTCAGCTTTAGAGTATGTAAGAATTAAGTTCATCCGTGAGCAGATTTTTCCAAATACACATACTGTGTTACAGCCTAAATTTAGCCTCCTCCTTAAAACCATAAATTCAAGAAAAATTACTGTAAAATATTTAAGATATGTTTAAATGTTATCAAAGAGCATATACATTTTAACGAACATAAAATAATTTTACAGCCTTCATGGAAAGTCCTAACAGTACTGCAGAGAGCAGTTAAATTTAACAACCTTCAGTCTCGCATGTTGCTGTGCTGTTAAGGGCAGCACTGCCCTATACACGTTAAAGTGCTTGATTAACAAAAAAGAACAGCAAAGCAGTCTCAAGGGAGATGAAACATTTACCTAAAATTGCAAAGTCTCTGGTTTTATTATAAAGAACCCTAATCTTGAGGGAGAGTATTTAAAAAAAACAAAAAGAAAGGGGGGGTGAGAAATAATAAAAACTAGGTATTGCTTTATCTCTTCATAAGAAGTTTTTTCATGAAAACCAAATGTAATGTGTGGATTTGTTTGACTTTTGAATCAACAAACCAACTCAAACAGACACTATAGGGACCACTGGGAAAATATGACTATGGACTGGGTAGAAGATGATACTAAGGAATTACTGTTAGTTTTATTAGGAATGATAACATCATTATGGATAGATTTGAAAACGTTCTCACTTTTAAAAGATCCACACTGAAGAATTTTAGAGGTAAAATAGCATGGTGTCTCATACTGCTTTAAGATACTTGGGCTCCTAACACGACAATATAAATCAACTACACCCCAATAAAAATTAATTAAAAAAAAAGATACTTGGGGTTGGCAGGAAGGTGATGGGAAAGATTGAGAAGTGAAGCACATGTGGCAAATCTTAACCTCTGCTGAATCTGGAAGATGGAAACAGGTTTCAGGGGGTTCATTTTACTATTTCCTCTACTTTGATGTATGTTGGAATTTTTTGAATATAAAGAAATAACTTTTAAATTTGTTTCAGCTAGCTAAAAGCTACTTTAGGGTTACAAACAGATTTAGCATCCTACTTTGGCAGGCCAAATATTGCAAACACTGGTGTTTTATGAACAAAATCAAGGCATGAATACATTCATTCACTTAACTTCAATATAATCAGCACCTATGTACTATATGCCAAGCATGCTGCCAGACCCTAGGAGAACAAAGACGAGTTAGACAATGTCACTATCCTTAAGGAGGAGACAGTATAAACATCTGTGATCAGGGTGGTATGACAGAAAGTTATAGAGAACAGAAGCCACACATAGAAGATTGAGGGGAAAATTGTCTGAGTGGGTTTTATCTTCATTTTTCAGCTGAAAAAGCTGATAAGTCATGATTTTAGGGGTGGGCAGCATTTAGAGAACTGAAAGGTCTAAGAGGTCAGAGAAGAATCTGGAGCGTGGCACATGCTAAATGCTAAAGAGGAAGGTTAAGGACACTGGAAACTGTTTCTGTCAGGTATTTAGCAAGCTACATGGAGTTTGGTGATCTAAACATGACACTAAAACATCAGAGGGTCTCAAACACTGTGCTAACTGAAAGAAATTAAACCTTATTCAAGACTTCAGGGTGAGGGTATTTCAAGCCTTACTATCAGTCACGTTAACTACAGGCAGTGCAAGGCTGGATAAAAAATACCTAGAGTTCCCAAAGCAAGAAAGGTTATCCTTTCTTTTAATAGGAATGTAAATTTTAAAAGGAGAATAAAGGCATAGCAACAATTACTGAACTTTTAACTTTGTGCTAAGCACTTTTAGGGGCACTATGTAAAATAATCTTCCCAACAATCCAATGAGCTAGGTACTATTATGCCTATGCCCATCATCTTACAGATAAGAAAACTGATGCTTTAAAAAGTTAGGTAATTTGGCCAACATCGATTTTGAGTTCTGGCCTTGACAAAGTCTGTCAAGTTCCAGTAACCACGGTAAAACCCATAAATCTGTATTCTTTATAGTCTACCTTTGGAATGTACATTCATGGAATCATACTATAATGTATGTTTTGCTACCTTTGTAGTCCAGTTTGTAAGATGTGTCCATGTTTATGTATTAATAATTCATTATCTTTGGTGCCACAGAGCAGGGGTTGGCAAACCACTATTTTTATAAATAAAATTTTATGGCAACACAGCCACACCCATTCTATTTGTTTACGTATGGTTTATGGCTACTTTTGCTCTACAGTAGCAAAGCTGAGTAATTACAACAGAGACTGTACAGCCTGCAAAGCCTAAAACAGAAGGTTTGCTGACCTTGGCCACAGAGCATTACAGGAGTATGCTGGGTATTATTCAGCTTTTATAATTTTGTCAATGTACTTTTAATTTGCATTTCCCTGTTGACAAATATTTGCGTTTCCCTGTTGACAAATATTCATTTTTTTTCTATGAAAGCTTTTCCTCTCTATTGCCCGTTTATCTTTTCACATTGACACATGTATGTGCATGGACATATATACATATATGTGTATATATTACTGTGATTTAAAAAATCTTTGTCAGCTGTATGTGTTAGAAATATCTTCTATTTGAGTACTTGTGACCTGTCTTTACACGCTCTTTCTGTTTTAAACAAGAAACAAAAGATCTCAGTTTTAATATACACAAATTTATTAACCTTTTCCTTCAACAGGTGTGCTTTTGGCAACTAGTTAAGAAAGCCTGAAATCATAAAATACCCTCTAATATTTTATTCTGAAGGCTTATATTTTGCCTTTCACAAATTTTTAATACATCTGGAATTTTTTTTTAAAATATGGTGTGAGGTAAGAAACCATCCTCTCCCCTGCCTTCTAACAATAAATCCCAATACCGTTTACAGAGGATTCCGTCTCCCTATTTGATCTGTAACACTAGCTCTGTCATATATCAGATTTCCATGTATGTAGAGTTCTGTTTTGTTTTTTTTGCCTCAATTTTTTTTACTGTATCTATTTGTGTACCCTTGCCCTAATACTACACTAACTCAATTTTTTTTTTTTTTTGCAGTACGCGGGCCTCTCACTGTTGTGGCCTCTCCCGTTGCGGAGCACAGGCTCTGCACACGCAGGCTCAGCGGCCATGGCTCACGGGCCTCACCACTCCACGGCCTGTGGGATCTTCCCGGATCGGGGCACGAACCCGCGTCCCCTGCATCGGCAGGCGGACTCTCAACCACTGCGCCACCAGGGAAGCCCTAACTCAATTATTAAAGCTTTACATTAAGTCTTAAAATCTGGTAGGACAAGTACTCTTCAGAAGTATCTTGGCTATTCTTAGATATTTCCTTTCCAAAATAAATTTTTAAATTAACTTGTCAAGTTTCACAAAAACAAACAAAACCATACCCTACAGGGTTTTTATGGACATAACAATGAATTTATATATCAATGACAGGTTAATTGATATATTTACAAGAAACAGTCTTTCTCCCTATGAACATAGTGTGTCCCCACATTTATTTAGGTCTCCTTTAACGTCTTTCAATACATTTTTTAAACTTTCTATATATAAAGATCTTGTTACCTCTTTTTATATTTATTCCCATGGAGCTTTTTTTTTTTCACTATTGTGAAATTTTAAAAAATTTTTATTGGAGTATAGTTGATGTGAAAATCTTTAATTACATTTTTATTGTGAGCTGCTAGTTTAGAGTAACAGAACTGATTTTACTACATTGATCTTATATTCAGCGACTTGCTAACTATTATAAATCCTAAAAATTTATCTGTGGACTGGTGAATTTTCTATGAGAATATTCATACTGACTCTAAGGATGACCATTCTGTTCATTCTTTAAAGCCTATAACCTTTCTTGCCTTACTGACTAGCAGCTCCAGTGCAATGCTGCAGAAATGAGGTAACAAAGGACATCCTTACATTGCTGCTGATTTTTAAAGGAATAATTTTAATGTTTCTCTATCAAGTATGATGTCAGCTGTAGGTTTTTTGCAGATGCCCTTTGTCAGGTTATGGAATTTCTCTCCTATCCTTATTTTGGAATGAGTTTGTATCCTAAAAGAATGTTGAATATTATTAAATGCTTTTTCTGTATCTTTTAGAATATGTTTTTGTTTTTTTAAAGCTTTAAACTGTTCATGTGGATAATTACATTAACAGATTTTCTAACACAGAACCAAGCTTGTCTTCCTGGAATAAACTCTTTGTTCAATATATAGTATTTCCTTTATGCACTGCTGAATTCAGCTTGTCTAATTATTTTTGATAGCCTCTTGCTCCTTAGCTATATTTTTATACTATCTGAACACAGTAAACATTTATTTTATATTCTGTATCTAACAACTAGAATATCTGCAGTTTCTGGTACCTGACTATATGGTTTCCTAGTTCCACTGATTAACTCATCGTAGCTTATTTGAAGAGCTTTTGATTTTTTTTTTCAACTGCGAGCTCATGTTCGTAGAAACTTAACTGTATCAATTCTCTGAAGTATGTGTTCCTATATTCCTCCAGAGAGGATCTGCTTTGCTTCTCAGTTCTAACAACCTGAGATCACCTTTCACTAACTTCTTGGCTTGTTTTTCTGTTTGTTTGTTTGCTTTGTGCCATTCAGGTAGCATGAGCTCCAATCCCAAACCCAGTGAAGAGTGGACTTGTAGTTATCATTTCTCAGGGAAGACTGCTCACCTTCCCAATGAAAGACAAGCTGAGACAGGCAATCCTCCTTACCGCACTCCTATTGTCCCCCACCCCTGCACTGTGGTACAAGTTTTTAAATTTTTTCCTCGTTTATTTACCAACACCTTTCAGGGAGTTTCAGCTTTCTACCAGAGTCTCTGGACCTTTCACCTTGCTTGATCCCAAGACTCTGCCTAGTACCCCATGGTCACCCTGCAAAATCCAAAGCTCTAGGCCTCAAGGGATCTACAGATACCAGCGCCCCCAGCATAGCAGCCACATCACCATTAGCTTACCTCCCTGGATTCAAGAGTTCTTTCTTTTGACCACTGAGGCATTTCCTTACTTGCTTGTCAGCTCAACTATGGGTTTAAAAGGTATGAATATCTGGCCCAGTATTTGTGATGTTTAATAAGTGGAGACTTTTTTTTTTCCACTCCCTAATTTGCCACACTGCCAGAAACTGAAGCTTCTAAACACTTTGAATAGTTTGCTGAGTATTTTTCCCCAGAAGAAATGTACCTCTACTTCTAAAAGCCAAAGAAAAAAATGATTCATTTGATTAACAAATATGTACCAAACACTGTTCTACACGCTTGGCATGTATCACTAAACTACACAAAGATTAACGCATTCAAAAACCCTATGTGGTAGCTGGCCAACAAACACATGAAAGGATGCTCACCATCACTAACCATTTGAGGAATGCAAATCAAAACTACAATGAGGTATCACCTCACACCAGTCAGAATGGCCATCATCAAAAAATCTATAAACAATAAATGCTGGAGAGGGTGTGGAGAAAACGGAACCCTCCTGCACTGCTGGTAGCAATGTAAATTGATACAGACACTATGGAGAACAGTATGGAGGTTCCTTAAAAAACTAAAAACAGAACTACCATATGACCCAGCAATCCCACTACTGGGCATATACCCTGAGAAAACCAAAGAGTCATGTACCACAATGTTCATTGCAGCTCTATTTACAATAGCTACGGCATGGAAGCAACCTAAGTGTCCACTGACAAATGAATGGATAAAGAAGATGTGACACATATATACAATGGAATATTACTCGCCATAAAAAGAAACGAAATTGAGTTATTTGTAGAGAGGTGGATGGACCTAGAGTCTATCATACAGAGTGAAGTCAAAAAGAGAAATACAAATACCGTATGCTAACACATTTATATGGAATCTAAAAAATAAAAAAGTGGTTCTGAAGAACCTAGGGGCAGGACAGGAATAAAGACACAGAGGTAGAGAATGGACTTGAGGACACGGGGAGGGGGAAGGGTAAGCTGGGACGAAGTGAGAGAGTGGCATGGACATATATACACTACCAAATGTAAAACAGATAGTCAGTGGGAAGCAGCCACATAGCACAGGGAGATCAGCTTGGTGCTTTGTGACCACCTAGAGGGGTCGGGTAGGGAGGATGGGAGGGGGATGCAAGAGGGAGGAGATATGGGGATATATGTATATGTACAGCTGAGTCACTTTGTTATAAAGCAGAAGCTAACACACCATTGTAAAGCAAGTATACTCCAATAAAGATGTTAAAAAAATAAAAAATAAAAATATTATGAGAAATTATAACCCCCCCCCCAAAAAAAAACCCTATGTGGGAAGAGAGGTACAGACAGCAAACAATAAACTAAGTAAAGTGAATTGTATCACAGAAGGTAGTAAGAGCAATGGAAAGAAGAAATAGGGATCCTTTAAGTAGAAGGATCAAGAGTAAGGTGAAGGGACTGCGAGCTTAAACAAGGTAGCTATTACTAAAACATTATTTCCCCCACATACCACCAATTAATTTTTATTAGACATACAATTATAAGAAATTATGAGTATTTTCCTCTTCTCTTGATGTGAAGGAGGATGATGAGCAGTCTACAGATATGTTAATACTATATGACTCCATCCACTTCAAAGAAACACAGGCGCACTTTAATATTAACTGGAGATGCTGCTCAGAAAGTTATGACGCTACCTATTCAAAAAATTAAAATAAATGAAATTTTAAAATAAACTTATGATATGAGTCAAAATAGACTTGAATATTTACTGAGAGAATGGTTAAATGAGAATCATCCCTCATATTTCTAAAGATAATTAGGAATTTATTGGTATCACTATTAGGCAGTTCTTTTGAATGTTAAACCTAATTTAGAAGGTAATTTGCCCAATTATATCTCATTCTATCTTTTATGGAGATGTGCCCTATTTGTAACTCTTTAAAACAGATTTTTCTCTTTTCATAAGAAGAATCATGTTGAGTTAGTAATTAAATCACACCTTAAAACATTTAACTCCAAAACCAAGACTGTACTTTTCAGTCCTGCAATTATTTTCATTGCTTTTCTCGGTATCCCTCAATTTTCCCTTCCACCTCTTAAAAGGAAGAAAATAAAGCTAGAGTTTGTATTCTATATAAACATTGTGTTATGATTATACACAACGGATGATCTCTCTCTCTTTTTAATGATACAGGTAATGATGACGGTAATTGATTAATGTTATAACATGGTCATTTTATTTTGTCTATCAGATAAAACTCCCAAAGAATAGAACCTACAAAATGTAGAGACAGGATTTACTTGCAAAACCAGAAGCTTTACAGGAAACTTGTGATCCTTTTTCAAGATAAAAAAAACATTAGAAACAGTTCCACGTAGTCACAAAATAGGCCAACTTGAGAATGTTTCCTGAGGCAAATAACTGCATTTTAAACCCAGCAACATACTAAAGCCAGCCAGTGGTGATGCTGCTTACAGCACCTGTGCAGGCGCCCGTCTGACTCTGGCCAGCTGCCACTCTCCTCCACTCTCCCAACCATGAGAATCCCTCCTGTATTTGGCAAGTAGAATTAGACCACTTCTACCTCTTCACTTCTGTCTGATTACATATTGGGCCTTGACTGAATTTTATTTTACATACTCTCAGATGTGTAAAGAAAGCAACTTGTTTTTAAAAACCTGAGTTAGGTAATGTTTACTGACATAAATATTTCTATAAGGTTCCTGCAAATTTCAGTAAAGTTTCTTAAACAAAATTGGAAAAGTAAACCTCAAACAAAATAAGGTCTCTGATTGCAATTAATTTTTTTTTATGAAAGCAAACCAATGATCGTGTATTTACGGGAAAACTGTCTTTATAAGATACTAGTAGTTCACGCAAAAATATAGTAAGCTATGATATATTAAAAGCCATTAAATAAAATACGTACTGAAATTTAACTATGGTACCGAGTGGTAAAGAGCTCACCTGCCTCACTCTCTCACACAATGTTCCCACCCTGGAGGTACCAATTTAGCAACTTAGCCAAGGAATGAGAAAGAAAGGGAATTCAGGGCTCCTGGGACCTAATGCCCAACACAGATGCACTTTAACCCAAACAGCTCTATCTTTAGCTATACATTGGAGCTTGGTAGAAGATATTATTTGAGAACATACTCTTGCTACTAAAAAGTTAGAAAACCATCCACCTACAGCAGCAGATCTTCAAATGGTAGCCTGGGGACCACATCTGGGGGTCTTCAAGATCCTTTCAAGGAGCCTGCAAGGTCAAAACTAATCGTATACTAATATCAAGTCATTATTTGCCTTTTTACTCTCATTCCATCATGAGTATATAGCTGAGTTCCAGAGGCTACATAACATATGATATCATAAAAGACTGAATACTAAGAATCCAGCTATGAGAAGTTAGACAATGAGATCTGCACAAATATAAAACACTGCCACACTTCTCACTAATTTTTTGCTTTGGAAAGCAGGTATTTTTTAAAATATATTTATATCAACATGTAATGGATTTATTATTATTTTAAATGAATTAGTGTCTAAAATGTCTAGGTTTTTATCTAATTAATAAACATTAACAGACGTAACCCACAAAACAAAAAATCTTTGAGGTCTTCAATAATTTTTTGGTATAAAGTCATCTAGAGAAGAATAATATTAAGAGCCACTGGTCTATAAAATAAAATCCAAAATTCATGGTAAAACATTCTATACTTACATTGATTCCACAAACATTTATCAAATGCTAGCTTTATGCTGGGTTCTAGGTGCTAGGGATACAGCAATAAACAGGACAGACCGGGTTCCTGCTCTCATGGAACTGTAGCAAGTGCTGGGATACAGACAATAAACAAAAATAAACAAAAAGTGTCAGCTAGTAAGGAGCACTCTGTAAATAAATAAAAAGGACAGGTGCTGTGTTAGCAAGGATGTGGGCTGTTCCTCTCTGCCAGGTGATCAGGAAAGGCTTTTCTGAGGCAGTGTTGCTGAGGAGACGGGAAGCCACAGAAGAGCCCGTGGAAGAGCGTCCCCGACAGAGCCTTGGGGACAATGCCCAGCATGAGCCAGCCACGCATCCGCACCTCCTTCAGGGGCCCTGCCCTGCTAACCACGCCCAGGCTCCAGTGTGCCATGCTGTCTCTGGCTTCCACGTCTCCACATGTGTTGACTCCTCTGTCTGAAATGGCCTCTGCTTGTCCATCTGCCAGATTCATATAACACTCAGCCCAAAGTTCCGTGAACGCAGAGGCTTTGTACTCCCAGGACCCAGGGCTGTGCCTGCTGACATGCTGCTGGGATTCAAGGAACCACTCCTCGCCTCCTCAGACCTCTCCCTCCACACACCTCTACTGACGTCATCATGCAGGTGTATTTTTGTATGCCAAGTCCACCCATTTGACTGGGGGTCCTGGAAGGCATTTTTGAATTCACTGTGCCGAGCAGTGTCTGATTCATAGCAGTAGGTGCTTAATAACTATGAGACAAATGTCTAAATCACTGAATCGACTTTTATTCTAACTATAACTATTTTTATGTCTTATCTTTAACTACAGCAGGAATTAAGACGTCTTATCTTTCTATCACCCACTGAGTTGAACACTGGGCCTTATACATCACACACACTCCATAAATGTTCAGCAGATTACTGAATTTCATCTGTAAAGCATGTTATAAACTTCAGAGCCATTTTGTAAAGGGCAACGCTCTCAAACAGGCATATCCCCTATTCTGTTTCTCCCCTAATGGTACAAGAGGTGGCTGGTATCCACATCACAGGTCTCAGCTCCTGGGTCAGCACTTAAGAGAAGCAAAAGCTCCTTGTCAGACACCAGACTGTAGGAAAAGTCAGCCAAAAACTGAAAGTTAAGTAAAGTGGATTCAGCATTGTAGCTGGCAATTGCACACAGCAATCAAAACAGTAAAACATGACCCCAAATTATTCAATGTAGAAGGGTGTTAGTTCTTACTATTTCTGTTCAACTGAGTTGATTTCTGTTATGGGAGCTGAGAGGCAGCTCTACGAGCTGGTAGCTGTTTGCATTACAAACTCCCTTAACTCCATGATGTCCTAATTTTCCTGTGCCATGAGCAGTTGGTTTGTTCATACATTTTTTTAATAGTTCTCTTCTGTTGGCTATCCAATGTATTCTACCATGCTAGAAGAGCAGGTCTAATTTACATTATACCGTCTGTGAGTTTTATTAAAACACCATATAGGACTTCCCTGGTGGCGCAGTGGTTAAGAATCTGCCTGCCAATGCAGGGGACACAGGTTCAATCCCTGGTCCAAGAAAACCCCACACGCCACGGAGCAACTAAGCCTGTGCGCCACAACTACTGAGCCTGCGCTCTAGAGCCCATGAACCACAACTACTGAGCCTGCACACCACAATTACTGAAGCCTATGCACCTAGAGCCCATACTCCACAACAAGAGAAGCCACCGCAGTGAGAAGCCCGTGCACCGCAACGAAGAGTAGCCCCTGCTCGCCGCAACTAGAGAAAGCCCGCACACAGCAACGGAGACCCAATACAGACAAAAACAAACAAATAAATAAATAAATGATTCTTTTTTAAAAAACACACCATATAAAATTGGGTAAGCTAATGAAACAAGGTACAAAAATGCCCCCCAAAGTAGCTATCAGAAGATCAACATTTAAGTTTTAAAGTGATGTGACCATGAATCATGCTCAAGGAGCTAGCTGCTTCCATTTATTTCTAACAGCAGTCATAATTAACGTGATTCTGCAAAAACAAAACAAAAACTATTTGATTACTAGTTAATAAAAGTAATTTAATAAAAAAACCTATAGTGACAGGGGTATATACAGCAGACTTTCAATAACAAACACATGCTACTTAGTCTTCCATGTGTCCTGCAGCAATAGAATATCCACCACACTTACACAGGCACTGTTCTCAGTTTTAAGGGCTCGTTATCTACATTGTAGATTATAAATGCCCTCTGCTTCTCTTCAGTCCCCTTCCTGTGGGTCCCTTCAAGGCTCATTAGAACTCTCAGAGCATTTACAGGAGAATAAAGAAATCTAAATCTAAGCTAATAAAATTTGCAGCAGGACAGAAACTATGACAAAAATCTTAAAAAAGAAAAAAGAAACACTGTTGGATGGAGAATTGAGAAACAATTTAGGATTAAATTCTGTGGGATTATTTATTTCAACTACCCATGCCATTATTTTTATGACCACTGGGAATACCTGATGGTAGTTTTAAATTACACTGACTAAATATGCCTACAGAAACCTTCAGAAGCACCATTTTTAAAGGTTGAGGCTTTGGTCTTGCTATACAGTAATAATTTATCAGCATCTAGTTTCATATAAATGCTACACATCCTCATCTATTAAAGAAGGGGCCTACACTAAATGCATGCTAAGATTTCCTGGTAAGGGAGGCTTCACGCACCTGTGACCTGTGCAGTCACACAGGGCCCCACGCTTAGAAGGGCTCCACATTTTGGTTTAATGCTCTGCTCTCACAGTCTTGAAATTCTTAATGGTTTTTAATAAGGGGCCCCACATTTTCATTTTGCACTGGGCTCACTCACATTATATAGCTGGTCCTATTCCTTGAAATTGTAACACTCTATGATTCCACGGAAGGACACGTCCACGGTTCCAGACACAATGCAGATTAAAAACAAAAAAACAACAACTGAAGTTACATAGTTCCATATGTTCCAATATGAAGTTCCATAAGTTTCAGTATAATGACTTTCAGAACAATTTTCTACGTCTATCAAAAAGAATCAAATGTACACTGAAGATCATTCAAACGCTAGGGATTCATTTCACTTTTATATACAAAAAATATTTAGTATTATTTGGGACGTCATTATTACAACATAAGCCTTCAAAAAGAGAATCTAAAGGGATTAGTACTATGCAAAGAGCAAGCAGCTGATTATAATCAATATAAAACTATGAGTTCACTTTGTCTCAGCCACTGCTCTCTCCCAAATGCTTCTGACCACATCTGTCTTTCCCACCTTCCCTATTAAAAAATAATTCTCTTTCAGGAAAAAATTCTTAACAGTCCCAGTAGTACCTATGATGGCAAGAATTAAAACAAAACTTAGAGTTATAATTAATCCAAATAAACTATGATGCATAGCAGTGCTTTCAACTCATAAACTTAACACATAATCTAACAGAGCAAACAGAGAAGAGTTCAATGGTAGCAACGGGCTCTAGGTAAGATCATCAAAGAGAAAACACCATTTCAGAGGAGAGGTCTGAAAAACAGCTATTTCCACATCCCAGGAGATAGGTCGCAGGAGCAATGCTGTATTAATCTTATGTTATCTCCTATATTCTGATAAGCTGACAGTGCTTTAACTGATCTAAATTTTTTTGTATAAAAATTCCATTTCAACCTAAGATTACTGTGTATTCCCTAAAGCACCACTAATGCCAATCAACAATCAGCTTTCTAAAGACAGATGCAGACAAAAAGTAAATGGGGATAAGATTTAAAGTAAAACAAAAACACCACTGGTAAGTCAGTCAACAAAGACTGTCATGTAACAGATGTCCAAAAGAAATACCAGTTTTGATAAAACTAGGTAACTGGATTTCTGGATAAATGGGGTTTTTGGTAAGAAGAATGTTATATGACATAAAGCACTGTACATACTGTTATACATGTATTGTATACTCTGTATATATATTGCTCTTTCCTGTAGTAGATTCAAGGATTTGCCGTTAGAAAGCTTTTACTCTGTCCACGGATAGGAAAGAACTGGGAAGTTCTTATAAGAAAGAGTATCTGAATTTGGACTGACAGTGCCCCTACCATGGCTAGTGCTCAGTTAGGGCCAGCGTGTGGGCCTTCATTTCCTGCGTCTTGAAGAAAGAAAGAGGGGGAAGATGCAGCCAGCATGCTTCTTTGCCATCCTAGCGGGTATACTTTGTATCTTCCACGAGGATCTTCATTACTGCATTTATCACACAACAGCGCGACTATTTACTCACACATCTCTCTCTGCCAAACTGTGAGCTCCTTGAGGGCAGAGACCTCATATTAGTTCATTTCTGTGTCTTCTCAATACCCAGGACTGTACTTGAAGTGCACAACGGACACTAACAAATGAGCATTTTAGTAAATGAACAAATGAATCTTTGTTTAGTTTGGCCGAAACAATCAGTGGAGTACGTACAAACAGGCATGAAATGAAAGAAGGACATTCTGAGAGGTGACTTAGATGCCTTTCATACCAAGGCACAGAGACAGCCTCAAGCAACAGAGTTTACTTTCAAGATACACAAAGCAGATTGTGAGGTGTCTACTGTTCGTGCCCTCTTCTGCAGTTACAGGACCCCCAATTTTTGCAAGGCACATGGACAGCTAGTAAAAGAATGTATTTTCCAGTCTCTTCATCAGTCAAGATCTAATTGATATGAGAGAAGTCTTGTGTACAACTTCTAGAGGTGTCCAAAAAGGACCGGACAGAGCATGCCTTCTCTTCTACTCTTCCTCCATCCTGCTGCATGGAACGTGAATGTGCCGACGCAGGCCACGAGGATGAAGACTAGACCCTGGGATGGCAGAGGAGAGAGCTGGAGCCACCAAGATCCCAGAGAACCATGGAGCTGCCACCCCAGCCACGAGCTGTCTATGCTCTGACTTGGACACGAAAGAGAAGTAGCTCTTCTTGCCTCAGCTACCCTTGTTCGGGGTCTCTGGAACAAGTACTCCTAACTAATCCTATCCTACAGAACATGCAAGGAACCCAGGAATCCCAAGCCAAGCTGGGCAGAAGTGACCACAGGGCTGGGGGCTCACAGAGGGAAGCAGAAATGCAAAGGCCCCCAGCAGCCGGAATTGATCATGGCTTTTCTACTCTCTCATGGCTTCCTAACAGGCTCAGGAGCCTCAGTCTCAGTCCTGGAAGTTAAATTCTCTACATGAGAAAGCAGCTAGCTGGCCTCACTTATCCTTTCAAGCCAAGTCTTATCACAGTAGCTGCTACTGGCCTGGCTGCCTTGCCTTTGTCTGGTGCATGTTTCTGAGGGCTATAAAATTATGACCAACCAAGAGCACGTTTGAGCAGAGACTGGGGGGGTAACACAGTTTCCTGCAGAAGGTCATATAAACATGGCCAGTGCTATGACTGACATAACTCACACAGGATAGTCAGAATCTGTTGTTTAAATCCCAGCCTCCAAAAGCAAAATATATAAACAGAGATCTGATATCGAATCCTGAACCCCAGTTGAAATATTCCAGGGGTCTGACCCAGGATTTTACCCATGTCAGAATGCAAATCCAAAATGCTACTTTTTGAAAGATGCAGGGCAAAGATGGGAAAGGTCTTGCTCTAATGGAAAGTGAAGCAGCTCCAATTATCCTGCCCCTTCCCTGGTCTACTGCATCACCTGAGAGAAGTGAAAAGTCTGTATCTTCCAGAAAAAGTCAGGGATCCAATCTCAAAACTGGTATTTCCTCTCTTGAGGACTTTTTCTAAATAACTGGTCTGAAAGTGCCTTTTAAATAAACAAGACCTAATAAAACAATGAGGCTAATTTTAATACCATGACCTATACTAAACTTGTTCCATGAGGGTAAACAAGATTTGAAGCCTCGGCTCTTACATATAAAGTTGAAAGGCAGAAGAGATTTTATATTTGTCATGATACTGTGATAATCATTAATGCTGTCCACCAAATATTTCTGGTTCTCCTGGCAGGCACATGGTAGATTTGCAATTTTCCATCCCCTTAAAATATGGGATAGGCATATGACTTGTTTTGGCCCCTGATATGTGAACAAAAATGACACAAAGAAGCTTTAAGAAACAGTGCACAGGGCTTCCCTGGTGGCGCAGTGGTTTAGAGTCCGCCTGCCTGTGCTCCGCAACGGAAGAGGCCACAACAGTGAGAGGCCCGCGTACCGCCAAAAAAAAAAAAAAAAAAAAACAGTGCACAATTTGCCCTGCTCTCTTTCCCTCTGTGCCAGTGCTGGCAACATTTAAGACGGTAACTGCTCCCTCAGCTTGGGTGTCAGAGCGGGATGAGGCAGAGCAGAGTCCCCAGCCAACCAGTACATAAGCCACTGAGATTTGGGGGTTGCGTGCTAGTACAGCATAACTCATCCTACCGTGACGTGTACAAATATAAATGCCTAAATATTCATAATTGTTTGAGCACAATTGCTAATATAAAGACTTGTTTTCACAGTGTTGTAACTGCTTTTGATGCTAAAAAAAAAAAACTATTAAATAAACATACGCAGACAACTGAAACCTTAAAGCAAGGGAGACCTAAGTTAGCTCCAAAGTTTACCAGGGAAAAAAGTGTCTGCTAGAAGAGCCAACTATATAAGCATTTAAAAGCTACTGGTTTTAAGACTGTCAAAAGGTTGATAATTCCTGAGGTAAGAAGATGAATATATGGGGATTCATTACACAATTCTACTTCCATATACATTTGAAAATTTCCACAGTAAAGAGAGAGCATATGAACAATCTGAAGAATCTTAAAGAAACCAAAAAAAAATTTTTTAATAAATAAATAAATAAGCTACTGGTTTTAAGTCCTTGGGGGCGGGGGGGGGGAGTTTTTAAAACACTGTTAAAAACTTTACTACTGCTACTTACATACAAGCTGTAGAAAGAGACTGCCTTGGGGCTACTAAATTATAATCAAAATCTGAGATGGCTCACTGTTCTCCAAAAAAAAAAATCTCCTAATTCCTAATTAAGTTTAACTAGATATTTGTTGTGGGTTCCAAAACAGAGGATATTTGAGATGAAAAGTACATTACAGCTTATTCAGGGCAACCTTCTTTTTATTGCTAATAGGGAAATTTAGGTCTGTGACATAGGTTCGTAATGTCAAAGCAGAAACTATAACCCAGGTCCTCTGAGTCTAATTCATGCAGTTTCTACCTTGCCAGGTTAGGGGACCAGCCTATTTAACAGTATCTTGATGATTTTACTTTGAACATCCAGCAGAAGGAATCTCGTTATCTCTTTCCAGTGCAATCCTGCATTATGACATCTGCTGAGATGCCGTTAGCTGTAAGTGAACAGAAATCACACCTCAAACTGCTTAAACATAAGGAAATTTACTGGCTCACATAACTGTTAGTCCAGGGGTAGGGTGGAATTCAGAGTTGTCAGCCTAGCAACTGTCGCTTCATCCCTCTGCAATACTTGCTTTCCTCCTTGAGTTTAACAAGATTACTGCAGCAGCTCAGAGCCTCACAGTCAAATCCGACAACGTCTACACAAAGAGAGTGGCCACTTCCCCATGCCTTGGGCAAGGAAAAAAGTCTTTCCCAGAAGTTTCAGCAGATTTTCCTCAGCCTAAAATTGTAACATGCCTATTTCTGAATCAATCCCTAGCAAGGGGGATGGGACTAGCATAACTGCCTTAGATTACTCAGGGCCACCACTGATGGTCACACAGTGGGGAGAAGAGAAGCCATGACTGGGAGAGAACTGCACATCAATACAAGGATAGCCAGTGATTCCTAATCTACAGCCAAGAAGCCTCGGGAAGTTGAAGAACTGCCTCACTACCTTTCTGAATAAATTACATCATTTGTGTGTGTGTGAGAAAGAGATACATGGTACTACCATTTAAAAATATGCACACACACTAAAATTAATAAAATTCAATTTTATTTAAAATCATTAACTAGGACTCCCCTGGTGGTGCAGTGGTTGGGAGTCCGCCTGCCGATGCAGGGGACGTGGGTTCGTGCCCCGGTCTGGGAAGATCCCACATGCCGCGGAGCGGCTGGGCCCGTGAGCCATGGCTGCTGAGCCTGCGCGTCCGGAGCCTGTGCTCCGCAACGGGAGAGGCCGCAACAGTGAGAGGCCCGCGTGCCGCAAAAAAAAAAAAAAAAAAAAAAAAAAGCATTAACTAATTCATGATAATTTTTTAAACAGCACAGAGGCAATGCAGCACACACTACCTAGGTTTGCACCTGGCTCTCACACCTATTATCGGGTAAGTTCACACAAGTGGTTACCCACATTAAAAGATTGTTGTGATGATTAAATAAGCAGCATGTAAAGGGCTGATATCAGACACAGTATAAATTGTATTGAGCAAAGCACTAAATAAGTTCTAGCTATTATTTGTCTTATACAAGTAATTTACTACAGTGTGAAGAATTACGAAAAAAATTTAATTGAGGTAACATCGGTTTGTAACATTATATAAGTTGCACATGTACAACATTATATTTCTACTTCTATATACCCTACAGGGTGCTCACCACCAAAAATTTAGTTTCCATCTGTCACCATACAGTTGATCCCCTTTATCCATTTCACCCTCCCCCCATCTCTTCCCCTCTGGTAACCACTACTCTGTTTTCCACATATATATGTTTTGTCTGGTTTGTTCATTTATTTTGGTTTTCTGTTTTTTATAGATTCCACATATGAGTGAAATCATATGGTACTTAGTCTTCCTCTGACTTATTTCACTTAGCATAATACCCTCAAGGTCCATCTATGTTACTGCAAATAGCAAGATTTCATCTTCTTTATGACTTAGTAGTATTCCATTGTGCATGTATTCAATATACCACATCTTTATCCACTCATCTGTTGATGGGCACTTAAGTTGTTTTCATATCTTGGCTATTGTAAATAATGCTGCAATGAACATAGATAGGGGTGCATATATCTTTTTGAATTAATGTTTTTTATTCTTGGATAAACATCCAGAAGTGGGATAGTGGATCATATGGTAGTCCTATTCTTAACTTTTTGAGGAATCCCCATACTGGATCCGTAGTGTCTGCACCAATTTACATTCTTACCAACAGTGTAGGAGGGTTCCCTTTAAGAATCATGAAAATCTTTGATATTGAAAAGGAGACATTTCTTTTCAGCTGCCTAGCATCCATCCTAATTTCCTTTTGGAGAATTACCTCTCCCTGCCTTGTATAATATTGCAGAGACTGTAAAACCATATGTCTACTCAGGTTCACTGCTGCAATCTACACAGAAATATAAAGGGAGAGACTTTCCCTGTCTCTCTCTGGTGGAAACACTTTTTCCCTAGTTCAGCACACTTTAGCATATAAAAGGTTCATGTTCATAATGAAACTCTATTATACCTCAATAATATGTAAGGGCAGAGCTTATTCAGAGGTGAGAGAACAGTATAAGTTATCCAGCTGGCTTGGTTCAGGTTTAAAGTCCTCAAGAATTTTTTCCTGGAATTCTGTTTTTACTATCCTAGTCTACATCACTAGATCCCTGTCTACTTTGATTTGTCTTATTTCCACCTTCCTGCCCAATCTGAATCTAGCTACTGTTTTTAGTTCCCATTTTGAGTCTCTGGAGAAAAGTTTTTCCATTTCAGGGCTCAGATAAACCCGTGCTAAGTGACTTCGTGCTTCTTTCTGCTCTGACATATCTATCCTAACTTCTATATCTAACACCCAGTGTCCTAAGTTCTCTCCCAAAGCTCTCCTGTTTCCCATTTCTCAAAATGTACCCCAAATTTAACTTCTTAAAAATGCCTACCGGAAAATCGCATCTAACTGGTGGTTTCTTTCCCCTCTAGCCTAGTTATTATATCTCTTCATAATGTTCTAATTTACAAAAAAAAAAAATTAAGGCAACTCTCATCTGGCCCAGAAAAATCTATGACTTCCATTTGCAAATTAAAAAATAATACTGGGGTGGAAGAATTACTTTTCACTGTGTAACTTTTGGTACTGTCAGGATATGTTACCATGTAAATGTCAACTTCTATTTTAAAAAAATTCCCATTACTTAATAATACAAAAAAATGACCTTAGTCTCCTTACTCTTCCAGTAGTATTTTTATGCAGAAACATGTGGACATCATACGGAGAGAAGAAAGCATCCCTAAATTCATAATCATTTTTGTTTACTTTTGTTTGGAAGGTGGCAAGTAAACAGGCAGCAGCTTGCTGCCATAGGCTTACAGTCTGGTTACTAAACAAAGCCAATGGTCTTCCACTGCTGAAAGTTTAAGGGAAATCTGAAGACCCTTGTGGAGCCCCTGACCCCTCAGAAAGTGATATTGGCAAGGACTTCTAGGGGTCCAGGTGATGGCATGACTGGGTTAGTCACTGCCACTTCTCACAAGACTGGAGCTGCTAGTAAATGAAAACAGAACAGGTCAGGACTGGCAATCAAGTATTGCTGTGGGTGTGAGTAAAGTGAACTGCAGGTGGACCCCACTTTGTCTGCCCTAAAAAAATGGATCACTCCCAATCTTCTTACATATTATTACATTTTTGTTATATATGAGGGTATTCTACATTTACCATAATATTAAAATAGAGTACTGTAATAGTTAAGTGTGAACTGTGGATTAGTCAAAATATGCTTTCATTTAGGCCCCACCCCCAAAATATGTAACCTTATATTCTGAGACTGATCTTCAAGACACCACCCAACCTTCCCCAATGGGTTGATGTCAGCACTGGATTGACCGCCTTCTTCCTCACTTCCAATCCCCTCCATCTTCCATCGGCTGCAACACTCAAGCTGACTTCTAACACTGTCGTCCTCAGCGGCCCGGATCCTGGTGCTCTGTCTTCTGTCTCAGGGCCCAATACCAACCTGCCCATCCACACCTTACACGGATACCTCGGCCCACACCAAACCCAGACACAGACCACACCTGGCCACGGTCTCCCCACCATCTGGCACACACAATCCTCACCCCACCAAACCTGCCCTTCTCCATTTGCCCCTGAGCCCTACCCCACCTTCCACGTGCTCAGCTACCAACCAAGAAGTCACACAACCTTTGTTATTTCACCCTCCTGACACACAAAAATTCCCTCACCCACTGGACCTTTCGGCCTTTCAGTCCTAACCCTAGGCAAGCCCCACTGTTTTGTTCTGCTTTGACTTCCAGGATATTAACATCACAGAGAAAGTCCGGACACCAGGCTGGCTGGGTCCACCGGAAACCCACCTCACAGCCCAGCCAGCCACATGTGCACACCCTTGTGGCCACACTACGCGGCCCTGGCCCCAGCTCCACGAAGTCTCTCCTCCTCAGACCCGCGCTCCTTCCATTTCACTCGCACCTCACGCGCCCTCTGCTCTCTCAGAGCCCTTCCCCCTCCCCAAGGACGGTGCCCTCCACTTGCACACTTAGTCGCATCCCTTCCCACAGCCTCGGAAGCCTTGTTCCACACACGCTTTCCTCCTGTCTCACACTCACCAGCCCTTTCTCCTGAGATAACTGTCAGAGATGAGGGTTTTGTCTCTCCTTTCCCCACAAAACCAGATTCTTAAAAATGAACTGCCAACATTTAAACATCAGGACTTTGCACTCAAAACAAAATCAGGATTCCTGGCTTCTCTAGGAAAACAGAACCCTCTGCCCCCAGGGAGGGAGCACACGCCAAGAGCAAAGTCCTCAGAGCAGATGGCTGGCCGCCTCCTCCTGCGGGGGCATTTGTCCCCTCCGACCACAGCCCTCCTTCCTTGTCCCGTCAGCGTCAGCCCCGCGCTGGGCCCCTGCTCTCACAGGCCACTCCCACTGCTTACAGGCAATGGGCTCGCTCCTCCTGTCCTAGAAGTCACCTCCTCCACTGCCCCGATCAAGCCCCGCCCTCCTCCTCTCCAGCTCCTCAGGGAACTGGCTCCACCTGCCGTCACCACTGATCACCTTGTAATAGGATTTCTGCCATCACCTCGCAGCTGGAACTGCAGGGAGCAGAGCAAGTCTCTCCACACTCCGGCCTGCCCAGCAGCACTGCACAGGAGTGCCCGTCATTCCTCACAAGGCCTCCTCCCCCAAATTCAAGGCTTTCCTGACTCTGTTCTCTTCTAATTCTCCTCCCGACCTTCCAATGGCCAGGCATCTTAAAACACCTCTGAAGGCCACACAGGCCCCACAGTCAGCACGCTCTCCCCTGTAACAC
Source organism: Monodon monoceros (assembly GCF_005190385.1). NCBI lineage: Eukaryota > Metazoa > Chordata > Mammalia > Artiodactyla > Monodontidae > Monodon > Monodon monoceros. The sequence continues at coordinate 37,913,573 of NW_021703765.1, forward strand.
TGCCACCAGCCAGCCCAGGTCTCTCAAGGAAAAAAAAACAGGAAAGACTCAGTCTAAACCTGACCACAGTCTTGCACCTCGAAAGGTACGCACGCTGATTTATTATTCAACATTACCGCTCACTTCTCAGCTGGAAAGCACCTGTGCTTAAGAGGCCAGTAAGTGAAGGTCCCTACTTTTGCCTAAGGAAGTCACAGCCCAGAAGGAACACAGATGGATAAACTGAGCATCACCACGATACATGATGTGATACAGGAAAAAGCACCACTGAGGGGAAGGCCAGGTAGGGCCTGAGCAGCCTGCTGAGAGAGACACTAGAGCCGTCTTCAGCCTCACACACACCCACTGCCACCACTGTAGTCCAGGCCTCCTGCAAGTCTCCTCACTGGTCTCCACGCTTCTCTTCCACCCATCCTACCTCCTGCATGAATCCATTCTCCACACTGCAGCAGGGTGATCTGCCTAAAATTTGAGACAGGGCTCTCTCCTGCTCAGAGCCTTCCAACAGCACTGGGTCTGCATCACCCGTCCCATCGTCCCTGCCAATTTCTCTCCCTGCATCTCACCTCACTTTCCACTGCACCAGTGGCCCTTCAGCCACAGTGATCTTTCAGTTCCTTAAAAAGAGTGAGTCCTCTTCTGCTACATGGCCTCTGCACATACCATTCTTTTTACCTGGAATCTTCTTGCCCCACTCTCTGTACTAAAATCTTTGTTGACCTCTGGGTCTCAGCTGAAACATCATTTCCCCATTATTTATTTTGTTTGTTTGTTGTGAAAACTCCCATTATTCACTTAATTGTCTCTATTTTTGTCTACCCCATAAGACTGTATGATCAACAAGCACAGGAACCATGTCTGTTTTGTTCACTGTGTATTCACATAGCCTGGCCCACAGCAGACACTCAATAAATATTTGCTCAATGACGATGTAAAAGACTCTTTCCGGACTTCCCTGGTGGCGCAGAGGTTGGGAGTCCGCCTACCGATGCAGGGGACATGGGTTCGGGGCGCGGTCCGGGAGGATCCCACATGCCGCGGAGCGGCTAGGCCCGTGAGCCATGGCCGCTGAGCCTGCGCGTCCGGAGCCTGTGCTCCGCAACGGGAGAGGTCACAACAGTGAGAGGCCCCGTACCGCAAAAAAAAAAAAAAGACTCTTTCCTTCTCTGAAGTCCCAAATATAAGCATCCCCTTGAATTCATTTCCCGGCCCTCTCCACCACTCCCTATTTTCACCAACTCCATGCTGCTCATGCTTATCTGTACCTCCAGAACTGACCTCTCCTGCCAAGATTAAGTTCCACAATTACGATGGCCGCAGGACAGCTCCACCTGGAGTCCCTCTCTGGCACCTGCAACTGGACATGTCTCAAGACACACTCAGTAACTATCCTCAAACAAGCTCTCCTGTTTTTTCCATTTCTGTTAATGGTGATATTCTCCTAGAGGTCCAGTGACTGACTTCTCTCTTTCCTTCATCCACTGACAAGAACATCTGATTCCATCTCTAAAAATGCAGCTATATGTTCCTGTATACATGGTCAACTAGACTGGTGCATTAGTCTCAAGTCCTACCTCTAGTCTTAAAAATCACCCATCTACATGTATTTTAAAGTTCAATTCTGATGTCAATCAACAGTCCCATCAAAATCCTTCAATGTCTCCCTACTGTCCTCCAAATAATGTCCATATTCTTCTGCTTGGTATTCAAAGACCCTATTAATCTTGTCCACACTATTCTAACCAGGCAATCTAGCTTAGTGGTTAACCATAAACTCTGGAGCCAGACTGCCACGTTAAATGCACAGACACAGGGAAGGTGCACATCCCAGCTTCGCCACTTAACTTCCCTGGGCTACAGTTCCTCCATCCTTCCTCTAAACAATGGGGATAATGATAAGAGTAGTTACCTCCAAGGACTGTTATAACGATTAAATGAACTAGTATATGTAAAACACTTGGAATAGTGCCTGGCACTGATCAGTGCTACACATATTGTGTCTTATTTGTGTTTTGCAGCACCATCTCCAACTGTCAATAGCTTACATCCCAGTCTATCTGAACCAACTCCTTGTTTCTCTAATACTCCTCAAGCTTCCCCTTCTGAGGTAAGAGCCCACTACACCAGCTGATAAACTCTGGCTGATAAGCTGCCACTATTACACCCCTTCCTCTAACTCAAGGACATCTCCAGTCGAAAGCTTCTACCACAAAGCTCCTTTCTCTCCAGGAGTGTCCTTGTAGCTCATGCACTGAAATGCCCCAGAGGCTGCTCATCATAGGATTTCCAGCCCTATTCAGAGACTCCTAGTCTACAATTAACCAACCTCTTCTTCCCTCTACTTTCTCACTCCTCTCCCAAGTTTCAGATCAGAGACCATCTTACCACCATTCTCCATGCCGAGTGGCAAAACTGTTTTAGTTCTCTTATGCCCCTATTTCTGGGTAGAAGTTGAAACTCTCATGGCTGCTCTCCCTACAACAGTCCTATTTCATCAGGTAGTGTTCTCTCTGCATGAAAACACTTAAAATAATTAAAACTAATTCTGCGGCTTGACTATGAGCAGAATACGGACTTCTCTCTGAAGCAGTCTGGCCTCACTTACCCTCTACAGCCCCTGCCACACACAGGGACTGGTAAATACTAGAAAAGTGTTTATTGATAACTCACAAATCCCTAGAGATGGAAAAATGAGAATTATAACATTCCCAGAAAATTTCACTCACTCTTTAACCTTAGGAGAAACAATAAATATAAACTGCAATGTGCAATTTCCAAAGACCAATCCAATAACTTAGCATGTGGCTTTACCAACAAATGCAAATTCTACTCCTTTTTATAACTGAACTGATACTTAAAAAAAAAAAATTTTTTTTAACAAGAAGGAAGTCGTAACTACCAAGGACACAAAGATCTAGCAAAAACCATGACATCTAAACTAAAGAACTACCTTCAGTTCACCTCAAGTCTCCCCAAAACGGTTTATCTAGTGTCTCTTAGCGTTTGTCCCACAGCTAAGGTCACCAACCAAAAGATTACATGCCAGAAACCTACATTTACACATCTTTACAGAACCAAAAACCACCATATGTTCTCTATGTAACATTAGAAGTTATAATTACAATGATTGTAAAGGATTCTTTAAACACTTGTAGGAATTTATTCTATAACTTATAACATTTTATAAGAACTCTAAAAATTAAAGGAGAAATAAGTCACATAAAATCAGAGGTGCACTCTGAACTGATCGCTAATGAAACAGCTGCCCTAAAACATTCCTTCTCCTTAAGGATTAAAAGGGTTTCACATTGAAGACATCCCTACAAAAATACAAGTAAAATAGCAGAGGAGAAACTAAACTGAATGGCTGATCACTGACTTCTAGTTTCAAAAAGAATCAAGCAGTCATACCCTAGGCAGTGCTAGTCAAAGTGTGGTCCTTAGACAGTAAACTGCTTGCACCTACTCCATGAAGAGTAAGTACAGAGATTGACAGTAAGCACTTAGAAACTTTGACGGCAATGTTACAGAACTTTTACATCTACTGAATCTAACAACAAAAAATTGTAAGTTATATATTGTAGGCTTTTAATTTCATTTTTCTTATAATTCATACTTTACATATGTTAGAAAAGAATCAGCCTGTGACAAAGGGAAAATGTTAAAAACTGGTCCTTCAGGGACGTTTGCTTCCGGGAAGATGGAGTAGATGTACTTTTCCTTATTCCTCCCACTAACAACTAAAAATTCTGGACAGTGCATATGAAACAAACATAAGAAGACTCTTAAATGTGGAGAGAAGAAGGCAGACTGGCAAGACCTCAGGCCCTGAGGAACAACACAATGGTGACTACCCTGGGTTTTATTTTTGCCTCATATATCCCAAACTTGGAAGTGAAGAAGCTGGCCAACTGGAAATGCCAACAGGCACAGACCAAAAAAAGCCCAACAAAAAGCCTGCTCTCTCTAGCCAAAGGACCAAAAAAGGGACATCTTAGCAAGACAGAAAACGCTAAGGGAAAAAAATGACTCTACTCCAGACAAAAACCACAGAAAAAACTGTGGCCCACCCAGGCCAGCAAAGGTCAGGTAGGTAGCTTAAATTTCCATATACTCACCAGACTGTAACAAGGCACCCCAACCCCATCCACACTAGACTGGTGCTAAGGAGGCCAAGTAGGGAGCCCAGGCTTTCATCCATGTCAGCTGGTAACAAGGCACCCTTCCATATCATGTCCCCTGAGAATCCTGAACCTCTAACCCCATCTGACAGTAACAAAACACTTTACTTCTTGGGTCAAGGGAGGCCAAGTGGGGAGGCTGTACTTCTAATTCCTCCTAGCAATAACAAGGTAGCACCACATGCCACCCCTACCCCTGCTGGAGTGGTGTCAAAAAAAGGCCAGCTAAAACAAAGGCTTAAATAAGATCCAGAATTTCACAGAATATGAAAATTCCCAGGTTTTAATTAAAAAAACAAAAAGACACTCACCATACCAAAAGCCAGGATGACCTCAAACTAAATGAAAAAGACACTGATACCAACACCAAAATGACAGAGATGTCAGAATTATCTGAGAATGATTATAATGCAGCTGTGACAGGAACGCTTCAACAAGAAATTTCAAAATAAATAAATGAAACAAATAAATAACCTCAACAAAGAAACAGAAGATAAAAATAAGAACAAAATGGAAATTTTAGAGCTGAAAAATACTGAAATAAAAAGCTAAGTTGATGAACTCAACAGCAGAATGGAAGGGACAAAGAAACTCGAAGATACAAAAACAGAAATTACTCAAACTGAACAACAGAAAGAAATAAACTAAAGAAGAAATGACAACCTTAGGAACCTGTGGGACCATAACAAAAGATCTAACATTCAAGTCATCAGAGTCTTGAAAAGAAAGAAAGAGAGTCTGCTGAAAAAGCACTTGCACTCAGGAAATAATGGTGAAAACTTCCCAAATTTGGAAAGAGACACAAACCTACAGGTTCAGGAAGCTGAGTGAATGCAAAGAGGATAAACCCAAAGAAATCCAAACCAACATTTATCACAATTAAATTTCTAAAAACTAAAAATAAAGAAAAAATCCTGAGTACAGTGATAGATAAAAGACACCTTAACTACAGAGGAAAAACTATTCAGACAGTGGATTTCTCATCAGAAACCAGGGAGGCCAGAGGTAAGTGGTACAACATTTTTCAAGTGCTGAAAGAAAAGATCAACACAGAATCCTATACCCAAAGAAAATATGCTTCAGGAATGAAGAGCAAATCAAGTCATCCCCAAATGAAGGAAAACAAAGAAAATCTGTGGCCAGCAGACATACCCTTAAGAATGGCTAAAGGAAGTTCTAAAACACAAAAAAGAAATAAGAGAATGAATCCTGACACATCAAGAGAAAACACAGTAAGCAAAAATACAGATAAATAGGCTTTCCTTCTTCCCTTGAGTTTACTAATTTATGTTTGTGAAAGCAAAACTATAACACAGTGTCTAGTACACTTGTAAATGTTTGTAAAAGAAATAAATACAATTGTATTAAAATGTGGTCGGGTAGGGCTTCCCTGGTGGCGCAGTGGTTGAGAGTCCGCCTGCCGATGCAGGGGACACGGGTTTGTGCCCCGGTCCGGGAAGATCCCACATGCCGCAGAGCGGCTGGGCCCGTGAGCCATGGCCGCTGAGCCTGCGCATCCAGAGCCTGTGCTCCGCAACGGGAGAGGCCACGACAGTGAGAGGCCCGCGTACCACAAAGAAAAAAAAAAAAATGTGGGCAGGTAAAGGGATGTATAGGGAAGTAAGGTTTCTGCGCTTCATCTGAACAGGAAAAATGATGACACCACTAGACAATGATTAGCCAGGTATATATAATGTAATACCTAAATCAATCAGTAAAAATATTTTTAATTTAAAAAAACTATACAGGGCTTCCCTGGTGGTGCAGCGGTTGAGAGTCCGCCTGCCGAGGCAGGGGACACGGGTTCGTGCCCCGGTCCGGGAAGATCCCACACGCCGCGGAGCGGCTGGGCCCGTGAGCCATGGCCGCTGAGCCTGCGCGTCCGGAGCCTGTGCTCCACAACGGAAGAGGCCACAACAGTGAGAGGCCTGCGTACCGCAAGAAACAAAAAAACAAAAACAGAACAAAAAAAAACTATACAAAGAAATACACTCAAAAACAGTATAAATTAAAATGGAATTGTAAAAAAAAATGCTCAAGTAGCCCACAGGAAGCTGGGAGGAGGAGCAGTGGGGGAATACCCAGAGAAACAAAAAACAGAGGGAATAAACAAAAAATTAAATGGCAGACTTAAGCTCTAACAGATCAATAATAACATTCATTGTAAATGGTCTAAATGCATCAATGAAAAAGACAAAGATTGCTAGAATCAACTAAAAAACATGATCCAAGTATATGTTGTCTACAAGACACTTAATTCAAACATAACAGTTTAGGCAGATTGGAAGTAAAAGAATAGAAAAGGATATAACATCCAAACAATTAAAGGAAAGCAATCAAAGGAAAAAGAAAAGTAGCAACTATGTTAATATCAGATAAAAGTAGAATTCAGAGCAAAGAGAATTACTAGAGACAGAGAAGGACATTATGTAGTGACAGAAAGTGTCAACCCACCACGAAAACACAGCAACCCTAAATGTGTATGCAACAGAGAGCTGAAAAATATGTAAAGCTAAAAACTGATATAACCTAAAAGGAGAAACAGACAAATCCACAAATATAGTTGAGACTTCAACATCCCTCTCTCAAGAGTTGATAGAATACCTAGGTAGAAAACCAGCAAGGGTATAGAAGAACTCAACAACACTATCAACCAACAGAATCTAATCAACATATATGAAATTTATAAAACACTCCTCTCAACAGCAATAAACACATTCTAAACAAGTGTCCACAGAACATATACCAAGACAGACTATATTTTAAGCCATAAAACAAGCCTAAACACATTTAAAAGAACTGAAACATACAGACTGTATTCTCCAACCACAACAGAATCAAAGTAAAAACCAAAAACAGAAAGATAACAGGAAAATCTCCAAACACCTGGAAACCAGACAACACACTTCTAAATAATCCATGGGTCAAAGAAGTCTCAGGGAAATAAAAACATATACTGAACTGAGTGAAAATAAAAATAAAACAGAATTTGTGGGACACAGCTAAAACAGTGCTTAGAGGAAAATTTATACTGCTAAATGCCCCCGTGAATGTAAATGCAAAAAGTCCTCAATAAAATATTAGTAAACAGAACTCAGCAAAATATAAAAGGGATAATATGGGGCTTCCCTGGTGGCGCAGTGGTTGAGAGTCCGCCTGCCGATGCAGGGGACATGGGTTCATGCCCCGGTCCGGGAAGATCCCACATGCCACAGAGCGGCTGGGCCCATGAGCCATAGCCACTGGGCCTGCGCGTCCGGAGCCTATGCTCTGTAACAGGAGAGGCCACAGCAGTGAGAGGCCCGGGTACCGCAAAAAAAAAAAAAAAAAGGGATAATACACCATGACCAAGTGGGGTTTATTCCAGGAATGCAAGGCTGGCTCAATTAAAAATCAATCAAAATAATCCATCACATCAATAGGCTAAAGAAAAAAATTACATGAACATATAAAGATCAATGCGCAAAAAGCAATTAATGAAATTCAACACCCATTCATGCCAAAAACTTTCAGAGACAGAAACAGAAGGGAATGTCCTCAACTTGATGAAGACCATCTAGAAAAACCTTACAGTTAACACCATACTTAATAGTGTGTAATATAAGTACCTGACAACTAGCTTTTTTGATTGTACAATGTAAATGCCTGACATTAAGCTTTTGATTTCCCAGGCATCCAGTTCAAAGACATCCATCTTGAATAAACATATTGCCAGCTACACAGCTAGATAAAGAGCCATGCCGCCCCACCCATAAAGTTACTTTTTTTTTTTTCTTTAAGAAAGCTCTAGTCATTAGATAACTGACCACTTGACAGCTTGCTTTTCCCTTCCTGTGCCCTAATTCCTGCTCTTATGTCTTACATTCACCAATAAAGAGAGAATCCACAAAACCCCAGGCCCCTCACCATCAACCCCCAAAAAAAGCAGAAACCCAGGTCTGCACTCTTTACCCACAACCTCGTTGTGTGGCCTCAGGCATGCCATGTACCCTCCTCCAGGACCTGTAAGTAATAAACCTTTCCTTTTCAAACTTCCCTTATGGTTGTTGCAGAGGTGTGTCTTACAATCACTGTAAGAGCACAAGGGCCAGTCCAGACACAAAACTGGCTCCAGAAGGGGAAATGTCTGTGCGGGGGCTCACCACAGGCCCAGGTGAGTGCCAGTCATTTCTAGCCAATAGCATCACTATGGATTGGCAGAGACTGACCCAAAACATAGTGAAAGACTGAATGCTTTCTCCCTAAGATCAGAAACAAGGCAAAAACGTCCTCTCTTATTATTCTTAAACATAGTACTAGAAGTTTTCGCCAGTGCAATAAGGCAAGAAGAGGAAGTAAACAGCATGCAGATTGAAAAGGAAGAAATAAAACTGCCCCTATGTAGACAAGACATGGTTGTCTACTTAGAAAGTCTCAAGGAATCTACAGAAAAACTCCTAGAACTAAAAAATGGGTTCCGCAAGACTGCAGGATACAAGATCAACATAAGAAAGTTAATACTTCTACTAACAATAAACACATGGACACCAAAATTTAAAATACAATACCATTTTTTAACATCTTTATTGGAGTATAATTGCTTTACAATGTTGTTAGTTTCTGCTTTATAACAAAGTGAATCAGGTATACATGTACATATATCTCCATATCCCCTCCCTCTTGTGTCCCCCTCCCACCCTCCCTAATCCACCCCTCTAGGTGGTCACAAGCACCGAGCTGATCTCCCTGTGCTATGTGGCTGCTTCCCACTAGCTATCTATTTTACATTTGGTAGTGTATATATGTCAATGCCACTCTCTCACTTCATCCCAGCTTCCTTCCCCCTCTCCGTGTCCTCAAGTCCATTCTTTAAGTCTGCATCTTTATTCCTGTCCTGCCCCTAGGTTCTTCAGAACCATTTTTTTTTTTTAGATTCCATATATATGTGTTAGCATATGGTATTTGTTTTTCTCTTTCTGACTTACTTCACTCTGTATGACAGACTCTAGGTCCATCCACCTCACTACAAATAACGCAATTTCGTTTCTTTTTATGGCTGAGTAATATTCCATTGTATATATGTGCCACATCTTCTTAATCTATTCATCTGTCGATGGACACTTAGGTTGCTTCCATGTCCTGGCTATTGTAAATAGTACTGCAGTGAACATTGTGGTTCATGACTCCTTTTGAATTATGGTTTTCTCAGGGTATATGAACAGTAGTGGGATTGCTGGGTCATATGGGAGTTCTATTTTTAGTTTTTTAAGGAACCTCCATACTGTTCTCCATGGTGGCTGTCTCAATTTACAGTCCCATCAACAGTGCAAGAGGATTCCCTTTTCTCCACACCCACTCCAGCATTTGTTTGTAGATTTTTTGATGATGGCCATTCTGACCGGTGTGAGGCGATACCTCATTGTAGTTTTGATTTGCATTTCTCTAATGACTAGTGGTGTTGAGCATCCTTTCATGTGTTTGTTGGCAATCCGTATATCTTCTTTGGAGAAATGTCTATTTAGGTCTTCTGCCCATTTTTGGATTGGGTTGTTTGTTTTTTTGATACTGAGCTGCATGAGCTGCTCGTAAAATACAATACCATTTTCAATTGTTCAAAATACAAATACTTACATGTAAATCTAACAAAACCCCAACAAAATCTAACAAAACATAGACTTGTATGATAAAACTACACAATGCTAATGAAAGAAATCAAAGAAGATCTAAATAAATGGAGAGACATACCATGTTCATAGATTGGAAGAAACAACATAGTAAGACATCAATTCTCCCCAAATTGATATACAGGTCTAATGCAATTCCTATCAAAATTCCAGTAGGATTTTTTTATAAATATAAACAAGATTATTCTACAATTTATATGGATAAGCAAAGGAAAGAACAGCTAATACTATTCTGAAAAAGAATGAAGTGGGAGGAATCATTCTACACCTACTTAAGACTTATTATATTGCACAGTAACCAAGACTGTACAATACTGGTGGAGGGACAGACACATAGATCAATGGAACATAACAGAGAACCCAGAAATAAACGCATACAAGTATACCCAACCGATTTTTTTTTTACATATATAAAAGCAATTCAATGGAGAAAACAATGTTGCCTTTTCAACCAATGGTGCTATAATAGCCAAAACTGGAAACAACAAATGTCCTTCAACAGGTAAATGGTTAAAAGAACCATAAAAGTACATCCATACTATGAAATACTACTCAGCAATAAAAAGGAAGCAACTATTGATACACCCAATACCTCGATGAGTCTCCAGAGAATTATGCTGGGGGGGGCATGGGGGGCAAAAGCCAATTCCAAAAGGTACTTACTATATGACTCCATGTATAAAACATTCTTGAAAGGACAAAATTATAGAAATGGAGAACACATTAGTGATTGTCAGGACTTAAGGAGTGGATGGAACTGGGAGGGAAGAGGGTATGGCTATAACAGAACAACATGCAGAAACCCTGTGCTGATGGAAATGTTTTGTGTCTTGACTATATCAATGACACTCTCATGGGTCTGATATTGCACTACAGTTTTACATGATACCACTGGGAGCAACTGGGTAAAGGGTACATGGGATCTTTCAGAATTATTTCTTGTAACTGCATGTGGATCTACAATTATGCCGCCAAAAAAAGTTTAATTTAAAAAAGCCCAGAGTTTGGGCTTTTTGAGGACTAGCTGTCCCTAACTCCTTGCTTGGTGCCCTGAAATAAATGCTGCACTTTCTTTCATCACACACACACACAAAAAGGCCCAAAACTGGACCTTCACTCACTACTCTAAGATTCATCACCCAAATGTTAACACTTCAGAATAGATCTACCTTCTTAACAACTCTTTATTAATTTTGGCTTTGTGGTGGACTGCGGACACATAGATATAAACGTAAAATATTATCCGTACCCTCAAACACCATAAACTCAAGTAGAGTGACAAACACAGGCATAAATCAACAGTGAAAGACTTCATAAAGGAGATGAGATTTGAGCAAATCCTTGAACAAGAGGTAGCACTTCCACAAGTGGAAGCGGAGATGGGGATGTCTTGGGAAGAAGAAATCTTATGTAAAGACTCGGAGCTAAAGATAAACACAGTGCCTATGAAGAAAGGGGCGTGTGTGTTGTGAAATAACAAAAAGATGGAATAAGCAGTGTGGGGGTAACAATGGAAGGTCCCCAAAAGCTGGAGCGAGGAATGCAAATGAGAGAAGACTTCCTTACCAACCCAGCCAACCAAAAGCAAGCAGCTCCCCACCACCACACAAACACAGTCTCTCCAGCACCCTTTACCTTTTCTTTCTAGCACTCATCACAAGTTTAATTATTATGTACTTACCTGCATGTTTATCTAATGCTGTCCAACCCCAGTTATCTTGAGTATCTACCACTGGACTGGCACACAATAAGCACCCAATAAATATTAACTGAGTCAATGAACGAACAGCAAGTATTCACTTCTAGTTCCCTTCTATGCAGTTGCCCCAGTCTTCTTTCCTGCATTATCTGTCACTCCGTGCTCCATGGTCCCTCCCTGACCCACTGCCTCTTTTAGCTAATCTCTCCTTTTTCCTAGCCCCTCCACCTCAGCCCAGCTCTTAACCCATCATAAAATAAAAACTCAGTATATTTTAAAATAGTGGTTCACATTTGCAATGTTGTAACCCTTTTCTGAATCTCAACCAATTAAGAACTGTATCCCAAGAATCTGTTACTGAAAACAAAGTACTACAGTTTTAAGTTGTTACAACTTCTGTAAGTTGTTACAGAAGCATATTACATAAACAGACAAATACTAGCAGAAATAGCTATTCCTGTCAGGGCCTTACTTTCCTGAATATGAGAGCCTTTTCCCAGTATTAGATGATCCTATCTGGTCTATGGAAAGCTGCCCACTGAAGACAGCCAGGACAGTACTCCTCAAGGCTACCCAAGTTACACAAAACAAGGAAAACAGAGAAACTGTCACAGACCAAAGACTAAGGAGACATGATGACTAAATGCAATGTGGTGCAATGTGGTACCCTGGACAGGATTCTGGAACAGAAAGAGGATATTAATGGGAAAATTGGTGAAATCCTAATAAAGTCCGGAATTTAGTTTTTTAAAAATAATATACATATACATATGTATGTGGCACTAAGATATGATTAAGATTCAAATGTATAAATATTATTTTATATTATTAAAAAAAGAAAGAGATAGGGCATGCAAGGGAACCAGGAAATGAAACTCAGGCCAGGGTAGCTGGGGCTTTAGAGCTGAAAAGCTGCACACAGACCTACCTTCATTTTGATTCTGGTCCTATGCTCTTACCCGCTGCCCTGAATATTACCTTGCCTGAATTGCTTGGGATTAACTAGTTTTGACTTCTGAACAGGCTCATTAATATACTCAAGAAGCATTTATTGAGTGCCTACTGCTTACCAGGCACTGTGCAGTCTTTGAAGATACATGGCTGGAAAAGGAAGACACAATCTCCGCTCTCATAAAGCTGACACTCTACTACAGAAGCCAGGCATTTAACAAGTATTTGTGTAAATGATGAGTGTTCCCAAGGCATTCAAAGTTGGCTTAAGAGCCCTACCAAACAATCCATCAGGACATTTGTTAAACCCAGTTATCACTGGTGTTCTGAATAAGGCCTTCAGTATGAAAACAAATCACTTGAGATCTGAGATCTATCACCTGTGACCTGTTGAATCACTTTAACAGATACTCATTCGGTTCACGTGGCTTGGGACCTGAGATTCTGCACTTCTTCCAAACTCCCAGGTGACAGAGATGCTGCTGCTGGTTCACGAACCACACTTTGCATTAGCAAAGCACTGAAGGTACCAAGGAAACATCCCTTAAACTATCATGTAAAATGCAAGCTCCATGAAGCCAAGAGACATTTTGCCTCTCCTATTCACCATACTATACCCAGGACTTAAAACTATGCCTCATAGACATATGGCACTCAACAAATATTTACTGAATAAGCCAATGGATATATGGTCTAGACAAGTGCTGTTCAATAGTAACCACCGGTCACATTTGGCTACTGAACACTTGTAATGTGGCTAGTGAATTTTCAAAACTTTAATTTTAATTAATTTAAATAGCCACATGTGGTTAGTGGCTACCACAATGGACAACCCAAGTCCAGACACAGATGTAATGTAAAAAGCACTGGATTAATAAGACCTAGGTGTGAATCCCAACTCTGCTGCTTAGCTTGCGCCCTGTAAAGTTACAACTTCTTAGGGCCTCAACTTCATTTGTGAAATGAGGACAAAATACCCACCCATCCCACCCCACCCTCTCAGAGTCCTTGACAAGAATTATTATAGATCAATGTGTTGATATTAAGCACAAGGTATGATCTCTGCCCTCCAGAAACAGTTCACAATCACAAAGACTACTCTGACCATTGCCCACACTTGCCAGAAAATGCCAAGCCCATCTGGTTAGCTTAGCGGCTCTGCGAATGAGGCCAAGGTCACAAGTTCGGAGGAGGGGGCCTTCACTTAGCAAGGTTGACCAGGTAAGAGAGGCAATGACACTGCAAATCATCACAATTCCTGGCAAATCTTTAAATGGGCATTGCACTGATTATGGGTGAGTAAATGACATTTCATTCATTCATTCTTCCAGGAAGCTGTACTACATTACCTAACGCCCGCTACTTCCCAACCACAGACGTCTGCTAATTCACGGCCGGGTCCTCTTCGCGGGTAGTGGGCCGGAAGCCCCCAACCCGGGCCGCCCGCGTGTCCTCCCCTCCCGCGTCGCGCCGGCCGGGCGGGGGTCAGCCTGGCACCGCGGCTCCAAGTACCACACCGCCGGACCGAACCCAGGAGCCATATTTAGCTGTATTTTGGTCAATCAAACAAACTTCCGTCTTCTAAAGAAAAACGGTTCTAACTCAATGTCAAACTAGGACGGAAACTCGCTTCTCGCCGCAGCGGCCAACCAGAGACGCCGCGTGTCCAGCAGCCTCCGAGTCCCCGACCCGGACCCCGCGCCCAGCGTGCCCGCGCCCCGGCCGCGCCGGCCACAAAGGGACAGGAGACGCGGACGCGGCCGGGCCTCCTCCTCCTCCTCCTCCCCCGGCTCCGCGTCAGCGGCCGCGGCTCCGGGACGGCCCGGGCGCGGGCGGACACTCACCTCGGTCCGCACGCGGCGGCAGCGGCGGCGGCGGGCGCTCCTCGGGGCCGGCCCGGGCCCGGCCGGGGCGCGGGGGCGCTGGG